>NW_010232420.1:0-7113 GCF_000690775.1 Eurypyga helias | reverse complement strand
TTCTATTTATTAGGGAAACTTTTGCTGCTGGGGGAAAAGGCCTGATTGACAGTTTTGGAATATAGAGTCCTTTATTCATCAACAACACAGGTAGAGAAAGTGGCTATTTCTTTGCCTTGTCAATTTTTGCTCATCTCTGACCTAGAGGTATCACCTCAAGCTTGGAGCTCATTCCCTGTGTCTTTCTAATCATTGGACTCTCTGCTGAGGTAGGTGCCAATTAGCACAGGTTATTTTTTTGATGTGGACAGATGACCATTACAAGGGGATGGAAACCATGAAATTTACTTTATGCAATGATAGTTCATCATCATGGCTATGTTGGACAGATTCGTATTGCTGCCCTGAACAGTTTGGCTGTGTTTGTGTTGCAATACCAAGTAATTTCAGGCATCTCAGCTGCAATGGTTGTGCTAGTTTTCACATTGAAAAAGGCTGTGTGTAGTCCACTGTCAATAAACTCGCCACCACAGACTTGAGCTTTTCCTCTAGC
Organism: Eurypyga helias; assembly: GCF_000690775.1. Taxonomy (NCBI): domain Eukaryota; kingdom Metazoa; phylum Chordata; class Aves; order Eurypygiformes; family Eurypygidae; genus Eurypyga; species Eurypyga helias. The sequence goes on along the minus strand of NW_010232420.1, from coordinate 6,620 downwards.
CACTTTCTTCCTAAGGGTCTGTGTCATTCCAGTCTAGCCAAGCATTGACCCATTACTGACTGTCCTCCCTTCCCAGTGCCTAGGGTGTTCTAGAAAAAAGGGTAAGAAGACCCAAAATACCTAGGACTGAAGGGAACCCACTGAAAACCCCATTCTCAGTTCAAGAGAGAGCTGTCCTTACAAAATCATCCTGGTGTTCCATGCTGGGGGGTGGTGGTGTTTTTTTGAAATCAGGCTGAAAGTTGTTGACTGCAAGACCAGATGTTGCTGGTCCCTAGAAAGCCAACAGGAAGGGAAGATTCTCAGGGGTCTAGAGCAGGAGCTGGACTTGAGGAGAGGCTGGACTACTGTCCAGGCAGGAGTGAATGAGCTTGTGGTGGTCAGTGCCTTTGACATACCCACTGTTTTTACGTTTAGGCTGAAGTTAATCATAGAATCATAGAATGGTTTGGATTGGAAGGGACCTTAAAGATCATCTAGTTCCAGCCCCCTTGCCATGGACAGGGACACCTTCCACTAGACCAGGTTGCTCAAAGCCTCATCCAGCCTGCCCCTTAACACTTCCAGGGATGGGGCATCTACCGCTTCTCTGAGCAACCTGTTCCAGTGCTTCCCCACCCTCTCCATGAAGAACTTATTCCCGATATCTAATCTAAACCTCCCCGCTTTCAAGTTAAACCCATTACCCCTTGTCCTGCCACTACAGGCCCTTGCAAAAAGTCCCCTCCCAGCTTCGTTGTAGGCCCCTTCAGGTACTGGAAAGCTGCAATAAGGTCTCCTGGGAGCCTCCTCTTCTCAATGCCTGCAGAAAAGTCTACTATGATTACAGATGAGACCTGCATCACTTGTTTAGAGAGTAAGGGGCCAAACAATCCAAGCAGGCTTTGAAATGTGCTTCTAAACCAGAAAAGGAGGGGGTGGAGGATGCTGGCAATCTTGAGCAGTGTTTCTGATATGCACACACAGTTGCTCAGTCAAAGGAATTTGCAACCAAAGGCTCTTCATTGAGTGTCTGGGCAGTGGAAGCCCCACCTTGTCTGAAAACTTGAAAACATCTCAGGCTATACATCTCATTCATTTACATTTCTTTTCAGAGGATGAGGTGGAGCATGGAGGGTAGCAGTACTGATGAGGATTAAACCAGCAAATGGGATGATCTTGTGGAATACCTAGCCTCAGACAAAGTGCTCTGCTTCTGATACACGTACCAAGTGAGGCAAGGAGGTTGCCTGAGGCATGTCTCAGTTCATACTGAGTTGCATAATTGTTTCCACAAACATGGAAAGAAGATGGATCACCATCCAAAATATGAAGACTTTTAATTTGTTGGGTTTTTATCTTTTTTTTTTTTAATGTTTATGTAGAATGAGCTATTATTTTCAGAGTTTTTCTCATTTTATTTAGTTAAGGGGGTTGTTTGTTGTGTTTTGGTTTGGTTTTTTGTTTGTTTGTTTGTTTTGTTTTGGAAATTTCCCAACTTCTTATCTATTCTTACCAGTCACATCCCATTACATGACAACGGTGATGTAAAGTGGACTGATGGAACTGGGTGGGACATGTCACAACGTGGACGTGATGTGTCAGTCTGAGAAGTGTAAGAGATGTTGTTTCCTATAACCTGATTTATTTATTTTTTTTAAAACTGCTTTTCAGAAAAACAAAAATATTGGCCCAACCTACCATTAAGGGAGATAACTAAAATGGAGTCAGTTGTTTGCTTGCATGGAAACCAAGCAGATAAATGTTCCTGAGAACAAAGTGCAGTGTTCTGCTGCATTAAGATGGCAACAGATACCTAGTCTGATTCACTGCGGGGAGAAGCAGATGTAGTGGGACAAACAGGGCTGGGAACACTGTAGATCTAGATGCAAGATGAATACAGCTGTGAGGAAAACCTGTGTCAGCCACACAGTATAATCTCTTCTGCAGACTACAAATTACTCCACATAGGTTGTGGAGGTATCTGTGCTGGCTGTTTTATGTTGCAATGCTTGATTTGTAGCATGAAACACTGGTGTTAATCAAGGATGTACCTACTGAATTGGAGCTGGTGCTTTCAGCAGTGGAGCTGTTGTCTCCCTTTGGCTCTAAGGTCTCCATGCAGGTGTGCCATTCCACATGCTCTCATCACTAACACAGCACACGTGGTTTGGTAACTCCATTAGTGAACACTCCTATTCCTCCCTCAGCCCTCCCCCAGAGCTGGGCAAAGATGCCTCCCACTCTGCTGTTGCTGATGTAAAAACGACTTGTCTGATGATAGAATCCAAATCAAGCAAAGTGTCTCTGAGCCAGGGGAGAGACTCCCATACAAATTGTGAACAAAATATATGCCAGTCAGACTACAGATACAGGCAACATGGAAATCTGGTAGGACTCCAGATACATATATGTTGCATGGCAAGAACCTGACAGAGGCACCTTTATGTGTGTTGCAAGGTACCAGGAAGTGAAGGTTCAAAGAATATTAAGAGCAAATCATGTAAAGATCTGTCTCCCTGTCTTCTGTGCTTTGCTCAGGTTTGATGTGCAGCTTCTCCAGTGGCAGTCTTAAAGTAGAGGTGCAGTTTTCATCCAAAGCAAGGACTTTTGATATCACTTGTTTTTGAGCTGAATTGTGTTTCCTCGCCATGCTCTGTTTTTCTGCTGAAATATCTTGCCATGGCAAGATTACTCTTTTTGGCAGCCACTAAAATCACTTTGTTATGAACTATCCAGAATTTATCAGACACTTAGCAAATCAGCTCAGTATTTGTGTGTGTGCATGGGTGCGTCTGTCTATGTGCATGTGTGTGGTAATTGATGTTCATGTTATATGGCTGGCTGGCTGGAGTATCTCACTACCCACAAAAATGATTGCTGTTAAGAAGCCTTTTCCAGCTTAGTATTAGTAAGTTTCATCTGAAATTGTCTTTGCTTCTGATTCTGTGCTTCTCATGCAAAATGTATCATTGCGTCTAATTTCAAGCATAACAGTTCTGTAATAATCTCCTGAGGAGATACTGTTATCTGTGATGTCTTGGGTGATCATGGAAGTTGTTAGCATGAAAGCAGCAGTGAGACCTGGATAAAGAACAAAGAAATGGCTTGTCAAAATCATAAGTGGACTCTGATTGTGGTGGTAATATGTGAGGTAAGTAAGATATCTTTTTAGGAATGCTGGGTTCTTGGCCTCTGCAGGTTGAATATTCCCCTCAGTCTCATCTCAGCTGAATTGATGCTTTTGCCACCCAGCAGCCCCAGGAAGATAACTGTCAGTCAACAACAATCTATACTGCATTCATACTAACAAATAGAAAGTCATTTTGGAGAGAAGATGCTATTCATATAAATACGCTGTAAATGACCATGTATTTTTGCAATGGTTGTCCTCCTTTTAATTCATATATGTATGTCTGGGTGCGTGACACAACTGAGTGTGTGTTAAACATGAACCATTCAGGACTGGATCTGGGCTTTAACAAGGGCATTGTAGTGAAGTAATTTCTTCACCTGCCTTGATGAAGAATGCAACGTGGGTACAGAATCCCTGCAAAGAAGTGCACTATGAGATTTCTTTCTTGCCAGTTCAGCCCTATTAATCTGTTCAGCTTGAGCTCGAGTATTTTAATAACAGGCATGGGTTATTATGCCTGCTGTGAAATGGCTTGTTTTTAAGCACTACTTGGGCTGTGTCTGTGTTAACCTAGTTGGTGGAAAAAAACAGGTTTTAAGCTTATCCTCCTTTTCTTCTCCTAATTTCAGCTACAGGGCAAAACATACTAAGTGTCTAATAAAAGAAATATCATTATCATATGCTAATTTATAGTAATGTTAAGAATAGCGCAAGAAACTAGCCTTTGACTGTGTGTATGTGTTGAAATCCATGCTTCTGAATACAGCTGTGTCCTGTGCCTGGCTGTCCTTTCGGAGACAGAATTTATCTTCCTGAGGCCACTGCAGCTCACAGATCAGTGCTGATATAAGACTTCTAATTCAGGAGCAGATTTTATTCTGATTTTTACCTGTATTTCTTTCCTGTTGAACATTACTGCAAGAAGAGGTAATCAGCTTGCAACCAAAGACTATTGGCTCCCTTTGCTCAAGAGCAACCTCTCCATCTCTTGCAGGAATAGACACTGACGTCTTCCAAAATAGTACGTCTATTCCTCTCCCTCTGGAAGGCTGAGGGCTGCACTAGAGAAGTCCAAGGGTGGGAGAAATTGCAAATGGAGAAGAGAAAGAACATCTGAGAGTTTTCATGAAATAATCGGAGGAGTGAATGATTTCAGACAAAGACAGGAGTTATATAATACATTCCTACTCTGTGAGTAATCATATGCAAAGATTGACATGTTTGTGAGTGTTCCCAAAGCTGATCCTAGGCTTACTGTGGCCATTCCCGCATGTAAAAAGCAACAGCTACAAGGAAAAAAGAAGAGAGGGAAAAAAAAAAAAGAAGAGATTAACAAATGAGGAAAAAAGTTTGATTGTACTCCTAGGACAACATGCTGAAGTTTTCCCTGGTGGATCCTTGCCATTACCATGGCAAAATGCCTGGAAACTACTGTTCTTTTCCACAGAAAATATTTTGAAGGAAGAACAAAAGAAGTTTGAACTTTTGGCAGATCACTGGAGATCACTGTGTTCAGATCCTCAGTTGGTGTAAATCAAGATAACTGCAGTATTGCTACAGTAGTTAAAAACTGACTGACTCTCCCATCTATCATGACTGGCTGTTATAGAGAATATTTCCTTACAGCTTAGATGGAAATGCTGAAGGAACTGCTTCATGTTGCATATTTTCTTGTTAAGCAAACACTACTTAGTCTTAATTGCTTAAACTCCCTTGTATTACCTGGTGGTACTTCCAGTCAGATAGACATTTGTTGTGTGTGGCACTTGGCTTTATTTCCTTGGTTCAGTAGTTGAATGACATGTTAATCTGCTATGAAGATGCATAATAGGATCAGTGGAGATCAGGATTTATGTTTTAAATTTAAAAGGTCCTTTTTGGTCTAATCCACACTTCTGTAACATATCACAGCATATGTGGCAAAAGAGTACCCCAACTAGGCCAAGATACTTAACCAGTAAGTGATAATCTAAATCTGAAAGGCTTTATGTTTAAAAGTGAGGGGATGTTTTCTGTAGCTAATGGTGGTCAACAGGTATGCACTGAGACCTACATATGTCTGAAGATTGCGTGATCGTTTAAGTACAAGGGCCAGAAAATCCAGTTTTACAGTTGCACAGGGATTAACTGTGTAAACCCTCCTTTGCACATGAACTCAGCTGCAGTGCATCTGTCTAGCACCCAGCAGTCAGAATTTTTTTCTTTTTTTTAGCTCTTTTACATAGACAGAAATGTCTTGGGGAAATTAAACTCATCTGAGCTATGTCAGGAATTGTATGTGCCTACAACATGACTTAGATATGCTTAGAAAATGTCATTATTGATTCATATCCCTCATTATTTAATGGCCAAATCTGGATTTGTAATTCTGTTGAGGTTTGAGCACAAAGTCACTGAAGCAGGAAAGGCAAGTATGTATCTCCACATGCCTGTGTGGTGGGTGGTAATTGTGTGAAACAACAGTAGTATTTTACATTCAGGTGATCACAAGGGATACACAGTAGTGGGGAGTCAGTCTCAGAGATCCCACATTCCTTTATATGTCACATTCACCCAGCTCTGTCCTCCCTTTGCAATGCAAGCTGTTCTCCTAAAGTCCTCCACAACATGGAATATTTATCTTTAAAGACATTCTGGAGGTCAGGTTTTCATTTGTATTTAAACATGTAATTCCTCATCTGTAGCCTAAAAGTTGCACCATGTTTATATGTGCATTCACTTGTTTATCTTTTGTTGGTAAAGGGTATTATTTCAGGATCACCCAACAGTTGATTTGATTAGCTGTGTTATCTTCTGGAGTGCTTTACTACTGCTTTGCCCATAGACCAAGGAAATACATATTTGTCAGGGTCAGCAGAAAAGATAGCATGTAAAGTACCATTAAGACTTGGAGAATCAAACCAAGGTAAGGAGTAACAGCCCTCTGAACTTCCACATTCCTTCAGGAGCGCTCCAGATGGCAACACGCTGACAAAGGAGTCAAGGTGGTTCCTGCAGTGAAATCGACAACTAAGCCAGGAGTGTGATTTCCTCCCTGAATGAAGTCATAGGTCAGACTTCATCTAATGCTGTGGCCGTGCAGTGGTGTCTGTGGCTGGTCCCATGGTTCCCTAAAGGTCATCCACGTGATGAGCACCATTGTGAGGAGCACTGTATGGGCTGCTCTAAACCTTTTGTGCTGACAGAAAAGGGCAAGGCTGGGAGAAGTCTCCCCTGTCCTGTGGTTTAATACAATTCAAATTTAATAAAATTTCTCTGTCAATAAAATTACTCTGTCTCTTTCACTTAAATGTAGGGTAAAAAATAGCTTTAGCATTGCTCATACACTCTGTTTGTATTCATGTGTCTGTTCTCAGAAACACTGTGTAATAGTAAGCACACAAAATATGGGAACTATTTATTGGGAGATTTGGATCCTTTTTCTGATTCCTATTTGCTACTGTGATGTCACCTGAGGCATATCACATAATTTCTTTCTGCCTTAATGTGCTGGATTCAGCCAGGA
>NW_010232419.1:0-3630 GCF_000690775.1 Eurypyga helias | reverse complement strand
GAGGAGATGGGCAGCCGTCAGCAACAGCCGAGCCTGAGGCTGCCGTGTCTCAATGACGTAGAAGAGCTTGTGGGAGCCATCCTCCCGGTCGAGGAAGGTGAGAAAGTCGCTGTAGAGCAGCCGGCCCTCTGCGTCGGCCGCCAGCACCCGGTCCCCGGGGCTCAGGTCCTTCACCAGCTTGGTGCCGCCTTGCTCCAGGTGCACCGTGGCCGAGCCAGGGAAGCAGCCCCCGGATTTGGCCGCCACCGAGTTTTCTGTGCAAGGAGAGAGGCACAGCGGGGTTAGAGGGGGCACCTGCCAGGCTGGGGCATGGGGGTATGAAGGAACTGGGGTATGGAGAAATGCACCACTTCCCTGGCTGCCTCAACCTGCCTGAGAGGCACAGGTGCTGGTTGCAGCCCTGCTCCCCACCAAAATTCCATCCTCATATACTAACTTGCCCTGGTTGTACTCAATGAGCCAAGTGAGAGTCCCCTTCCTGCCAGATTTGAGTTTATACATCTCCCTTTGGGTTAGGAGTTACAGGGGCTCTTTGTCTCGTTAAGGAAATGGACGAAAATATTTCCCCTGAAAAAGCTGTTCCAGGACAAATCTATTCTAGAATAACTTCCCACTTGGATATCTTTGCCCTGTGCCCGACACCTGATGTTGGATAACTCACAGGCTTTGGAAGCCAAGCCATTTTGCTGGAATAAAGTTTCTCCTCCTCTGGGTGAGCATCCATGCTCGCAATGCTCAGGGTGCTCATGCAGCTCTTACTCAAGGAGCCCATCTAGGGCAGCAAAGAGCAGGAGGAAGTTTTGCCCCAAGGAGCACATGGATTTGCACATTGTCCCAATGGAAAGCAACATCATAGATTTCCCAAGTACCTCTCCATCAGCTTGTGCATGACCAGAATGGTGGCTGCTGGGGCACATGTTATCCCCTATAAGATTCCTGCCTGGCATCTCCACTGCTCTGGTTCACTCGCCTTTCCAAAAAAAAAAAAAAAAAGGCATCTCCTTTGCCTCTCCAACACCACTGGAAGGAGAGTGCTGTTCCCTGTCCCGAGGCACTTGGTCCCTGGGGCAGCCCCGTACCTGTTGTAGACCCAAGAACATCCCTCTTTCACCTCCTCCAGCTTTCAGAGCTACCCAGAGTTTAGGTTCTAAATGCTGTTGCCACTGCTGCTGCTTTCCAGCACTCCCGAGAGAAATAATCGCAGGTTTATGGAAAGCAGAAATAGCAGTGAGGCTTTGAGTTGCTCTAGCAAATCCCTTCCTGGCAGCTCAGCCATATGCGTGTTGGTGGGAGAGGACCCAGGCTGGTCTCTGACTTAACTGAGAGACTTTAGGGCTTTCCTAAAAGCTCTGATTTTCCACATATTGGGTTGTAGCCCAAGGTATGTCATATGTTATCGTGGCAAGCGTCTTGCTACAGCTGTTGATACTCCTCATCCTTCCCTTGCCCTTCCCTGGTTTCTCCCAGTTACTCCCTGTACCAGTATAGAGTCCTGGTGATTTATCTCCTAAAGGTGGTCAGATTTTATATTGTGTTTCTGTGGCTGGTACTGAAGCTCTTAGGATTAAATAAACCCTTGGAGTGTTTCCTAATGACTTTCTCAGGAAGGACAGGAAGGGTGAAAATTAGACCATTATTGATTTGCTAACGACTTTATCACTTCTCCTTCAGAAATAAAGCAGCGAGATCTCCAAGGCCTCTTCAGGGAGGACATGGCAACAAACAAGCTATGTGCTTTATGTGGAGCCCTCCGCTAGCAAACTACACCTTCCTACAAGCTGGCGGTAAAGGTCTGGCTTGAGCTTTGTTTGCATATTCAGGGACTTGATGAATAGATCTAGTAGTGTAGCAGCTCTACAAACATGCCAGTGAATTGGCAGAGGTGTGAAAATCTGCTTCTTTGAGCAGTGCTTGTTTGGGTTCTCTAATTAAAATCCAATAAAGGATCAGCATTGTCATTCTGATTCATGTAATAAATGCAGACACTCTTGGAAGAGAGGACACTTCCATTTTTTTCCCAGCTTCTTCCCCCCCTTTCCTCCCCCTCCCTATTTGTTCAGGTGCAGAAACCCTATGTGCCAATTCACACACATACTCTCCAAAAAAACCAGGACCTTCCAAGCACTATTTGCACAGCAGAGCCACTTTTCCAAGGCACTCAAGATGTGTATTTGAATTTTAAATGTAGAAGCTTGCTCTAAATACTTGCTGTAGCGCATTATCAATGTCCCTTTTACCACCCCTGCCTCTCCCTCCTCTGTCCTGGTGACAATAATTCAGGCCTTGGGGGAACTCTCCTTTGCATTCCAGTCTCCGGGATCATACTTTTTGCAAACAGAGATCTAGATAAAGAATCTTCCTGCCTGGCATTATGAGGTTTAATCTTCTCATAAGATGCTCTGTCATGAAACGAGGTTTGGACAGTTTGAAATCAGGCTGAGCGGGTGGAATTCAAGCCTGCTCCCTCGCAGCCAGCCTGGTACAGTCACACGACCCTGCCTGACACCCTCTAAATATTGCCCCCAAGTCTGGTGTGTGCCGAATCTCAATGAGCAGCTTGGGGTTACTCCTCTCCTATGGAATACCGGTGGGGGTGGATTAACGGGTGCGCTTGGGCTAAGGTCATCACGCACCACAATCGGACACCTTGCGCTGTAAAGCCCATCTTCGCCGTTGAAAGGGATGTTTCATATCACCACGCAGCTGAGGGCTTTGCAGGGCCTCTTTTTGGCTAGAAAGGACCGGGGAGCTGAACAAAGGCAGTAGCAGGCTCTCAGGACAAAGCCTGAGTGGTCTGGGAGAGATGCTACCTCGGCTCAGCCCCTGGGGAGCTTCAGGCTGGCGTGGGGGGGATGAACCCCTCTTGCAGACAGTCATGGTGAGGCCAGGCTGGTTTCCCTGACTTAGGGCTGCTGGTTTCGAAGCAAACGGCTATATTTAAAGAAAGCCCATTATTTTCTTTTGCAACCAAGTGTTTCTTGACACTTCCAGCGGGCTGCTGGGCTAGAGGGTGCTATTAAAAGGCTCTTTAGCTGCCATACAGCTGGGTGGAGGGAGGCGGTAGGGGGAGGCTGGCACTTGCCACTGTTTTGCTCCCCAAAAAAGTGTTTTAAAAAGAACTCGGCCAGTCGGGGATTTCTTGGGAGCTGTTCCCAGGTTGAGACAGCGTGTGGCGTTGTAAGCACAGGGGAGAGAAAAAAATTACGTGTGTGTGTGTGTGTATCCCGAGCTGGGAATGTCCTAGCGGCTGCTGCCCAAGGCGGCAGGGGACCACATTACTTATTTATTTCCCTGGCCGGCTCCCAGACGGACATTAGCGATCGCGAGTAAGGCGTGCGGAGACGGCCACTAGTGTTTGCGCTGAACGTGCTCCTTGGATGGGGAGAGCAGCAGATCCCACGGGGGGAGGAGCAGGGTGTGTGGCTGCGGCGCAGCGCTCGTGGGAAGGCTGGGGAAGCAGATCACCCAAATAAAATGCTGTCCAAAAAAAATGCTGCGGCTGGCTGGGCTGTTTTCCCCCTTTTTTCCTGCCCTCTCTCCTTCCTTTCGCCCACCCTTGAGCCGGCAGGATCACTAAAGAGTTGGCTGCGCCCCCGGGGGCTCCGCTCCGCATCCGCCGGGCTGGGGAGG
>NW_010232418.1:0-27262 GCF_000690775.1 Eurypyga helias | reverse complement strand
CAAGGCCCAGGACGCAGCTCTGCGATATGCTGTGACGGCCGGGGGCCATCCCCGTGCCATCAGGGACGACACGGAGGGTCCCGCAGTCGCAGACAGGATGGCTTCGGTGCGGGGAGGGGGCAAGGTGCCATGGCCGTGCTGCCCGGCGGGAGCCGAAGGGAAGGGGCGCCCCAGGCCAGGTGACAACACCGGATGGGGCGGAGCCTCCGCGCTGCCAAGAAGCCAGAGGGGCCGGTTCCGGTCCCATCCCAGGCAGGGAGCAGCCTGAGCTGGCACAGCCACCAGCTCATGCCCGTTTGCTGCTCTCCCGCCATCTTTGGGACTGGCCTGCGGGAAGGCAGTCACGTCATTCCACAGCCCAGGCTGAACTCCCCACCCTCCTGCCCCAGGACCCCTCAGCCCCAGGGAAACCTCTCCCCTCCACATCCCATTCCCTCGGTGGCTGTGGGTAGGCAAGGACCCAAGCTCCTCCATCATCTCATGATCCACATTCCAGCCACCTCCAACGCTGCAGGAGACTCTTGGAAAGGCAGCTTGGAAACCTCATCCACACAACCACAAGACCACCATGCTGCCCGCTACCCGAGCTTGCCGCAGCTCCAGCAGCAGCCGGAATCTTCCCGCGGCAGAAGGTGGCTTCAAGCATTTCATGTCCTCACGTCAACTTTTCACCCTGCCTCATTAAGACGCTTCTCCTCACCGTTAACCTCCGCAAGCACTAATGGGCTCCTTGGCAAATCCAGCGCACACTCGGTACGGCTCGGCAAGCTTGAAACGCTCGCATTCTCATGCATATACAGAAAAGCAAGTTTTATTCTAAACAGAAGTGGCAGCTTCTAATTTAAGACTACATAATCTGACTGCTAGGCACAACAACAACTACCTATTCCCCATGTAGGCAAACGGGCTGTTACAACGCCGCCTCGATGCGCAATTTCAAATGCAGGCGACCGACTTCTGCGTCACACGGACAGTGCACGGGTTCCCTTGGCTGCTAACCCCTTCTGCCGGGGCTCGCTCCCCAGCAGCCCAGTTGCTACTTTTTATGGATGAAATTCCATTCCCCCCGTTAAAGCCATCAACCAGTCGCCAAGAGCAAGAACTGTATGAAATTATTTCATCTGCACTCAAACTGCCCGTGGAGGCAGGGGCAAGGGGAGGCAGACAGGGACTAGAATCCCACATGATCATACAGGGCTGCTCATCTGTATTTTAAAGACGCTTACAGCCTTCTTTATACATGTGTACATGTATTTATATATGCATACACATGTGTACCCAAACACACACCCCTACAAAACGCAGATTTAAGTCATGCACACCGTCACTGCAGTGTCACCACCACACCAAGGAAAGCTCCAACAGCCCCACACACACTTGGTTGCAGCCCGTGGGCTCCTACAAGCACCCAGGGGCACTGCTGCTCTGCTCCCCAGGCAGCACTGGGGCTGCTGCACCCCACACTGCACCTTTTCCTTGCTGAAATGCAGGAAATCAAAGCTTTCCACATCCAATCAGCAGACTCCAGCCTGGACTGGGCACAGCCTCACTCCAGTGGGAAGCATCCCCACCGCACAGATTAGGAGCACGATGCATACAGCTTTATTCGCTTCATTTTTCAACCTGCTGAATCGCTAGAATATGTTTCGCTGTTATACACGGATCCCAGATCCATAATCCCACCCTCAGCAGCTGTTACATTCGCTCTGGTATTTACAGCAGATGTTATGGCTCCGTAAGAAGGTAAAACAATTGAGAATTCCAAAATTGGGGCTGCAGGGAAGCAGAGCAGAGTCCAACCCCTGCACTCAGCTGCAGCCAGGCTTGGATGCTCAGCACCAACACACGCAGTAAAGAGCCACATCGCAGCGTACAGCAGCTTAAGGAAATTTCAAGTGTTACCATAGTGGCATTAAAAAGCCGTCAGCTTCCTACGAGTCAAGCAGCAGAGGCTGAAATTCAGTGTTTAAAGGATGATTAAATGTAAGTGACTTAAATTATACATTCCAGTTGTTGGAAGTGACACCATTTAAAACGCAGCATCTCTCCCCCTGTTTCCTCTGACACTGATTACTATCCACTAAAAATGAGCATTTTCTTCCAGGAACTCAAATACCAAACTAGAGATTTATACATTGGAGATAATTAAAAGATTTTGAATTACAAATAGACTAAGAAAATTTACATCCTGTAGGCCACCTGAGAACACTTGAAGAGTCAAAATGGACATTTTATACCTGAAAACCTGCCTGCTGTCTATGAAGGCTTCTAATGCAGGCACAAGAAGCTTGGAGTTACTTTACAGTGGATTCGCAGTCAGACATTCGCTGAAGTGGTGCACGACCCGAGACAGACTCGGGACCCATCTTTAATTTTCCTGCATGGAGCTCTGTAAGCCGAAGCTCTAGTAAGCTGACACAGCCAAATTGCCTGTCTCTCCTTGATAAATATACTTGCAAGACATTACTTTTCAGATTGCAAAGACAAGGAGACGTACAATTTTCTTGGCTAGTAATGATGGCGCTTTACCAGGAGCAAGAATGGGAAGCACAAGGGATTGCCCAAGGCCACTAGAATAGGGAGAGCCCTTTCACCACCCTCCCAGAACACCCACAGCCCCTGCCAGAGGCTGGTTTGGTCGGACCCAATTCCTGATAGACCAGCAGCTCTTTGCAACTGGGGCCACACTGTGGTCCTGTGGTCAGATACCTCAACCCAGGGCATCTGGGTACCTGCCTTTGCCTTGGACAGAAGTTGCACTGGTGGCATGAGCAGTAGACACCAAGATAGTAAGCTTCAAAGCAAACCCTCCGAGACCATTCAGCCTCCTCAAATGGCTTAGGAGGAAGAGTTTTCTTCTTAATTTAGCCTAGAGAACCAGGAGAAACTCCATCGGTGGGGTTTTTCCAGCTGAGAATAAGCTCTTACCCAGTATTTCCAACCCACAGAGCTCAAAGCACTTTACAAGAGTCACTGACCCCTTTCCTTCAGTAGGGAAACTGAGGCACAAGTCAATCTCCTCAGCAGCCCTGGGACAAGACGCTGGCAATGGCCACTCCTTGCACTGCCCTCCTAGCCTCCAAGGTCACGGTCCTTTCCTCACATGTTGCCATGTGCCATTTGGTAGGGACGTGCTGCATTTGAACAACTTCTGCTCACCTCTGAGCTGAAACACCCAGCACCTGCAAGCTTCCTGGGCTTTAGCTGTCTCAAGAGACGATGGATACAAAAAGGCATTAGGACTGGTTGCTTTAGCGATCTTGACATGCAAAGCTTTGATGCATCACAAAACATTATCCTGGAGGAAAAATAAACCTGGCAAGTGATGGTGGAAGTGCTTCAACACCCAGGGATGATGGCTGGAGCTGTGGCAGGGGGAGCTAGGCCTGGATGCTGCAACTTTATCCCCATTTTACATACCAGAAAACTGAGGCATGGCGAAGAAAAAATTACTTGCTGCTGGGCTGAGAAGGTGAGAGCAAAGCCCCTTAAAATCCTTCCTGCATTACGGTCTCATGTAGGATGCTCAACTCCCCATCCCACATGAAGGGATTAACACCTGCCAGAAGGACAGCAGATGATGGAATTGTGCATGGGCATCTCAGTAACGTCAAAAAAAAAGAGCCCATTTTAACATGATTTGCCCCCTTTCCTGAAATTTTCAAGCCAGAAGAAAAGTGGTATCTATCTCACTGCCTGGCAGAAATAGAGAAACTAATTAAGCACAGATATCTCAGGGAAGGAGTCTCCAAGGAATCTTTTCATTCTAACAAGGACCCTCATGAAATGCCAGGAGGGAAAAAAAAGCACCCAAAAAAATGGGGAGAAAAAAAAAAAAAAGCCTAATCCCGGATCTTCACTATCAGCCCAGTTTTCCCTGCACTCCCAGGAGTGCAGAGCATCACAGGCTGAAAACAGAAGAGGCTCCAGGAGGAGAGCTCAGACAGAGCTGTGAGCATAAGACAGAGGGAGAGGAGCGGCAATGCAAACAGCAGCAAATATAAACACTGACTCATGACACACAGCAAATAAACAGCGCTCTAACAGTTTTTGCAATTATAATTCAAACAAAATAAACAAGAATGACAGTCCAGCACAAGGAAAGGGAGGATGACAGTGATGGGAGGGGGTGGGGGGACTCCACCACATCCACATCTGTTCCTCTCATAACATCCCAAATGAGCAGCTCCAGAAAGAAACAGAGACAGGGAAGGAAAAATGCATGGGGCAGCAGCAATTTCTTGTGATCTACATCTGTGCTTGAAGTTTTCATGACTGCACCGAGAGCAGAATTTATATCCCAAAGCCCTGTAACAGCCTACAATTCTGCTACTGGTTTTGACCCCTGGGCCCTGAAAGCACCTCTGGCAACAGAAATAAACACTCCAACTCGGTGGGTTAATAAGTAAAATGGACCTTGCGTGGTGGGTGGATGGACAGAAGGCAAGATTAGGGTAAGAAATCACACCACTGATGAGACACACCCATTTAACGGCTCTGCAAATCCTCCAGCAAAGCAGATTCAGTTTCTTTGTCTACTGCTTCATTACCCTCCTAGTGAGAAACTCCCCCAATGCACAACTTGGGTGTTTTTTATAGGCAAGTAAAGGTGTTTTCTTCACAGTGGGTACTACAAGCTGATCATCCTCCTTTTTACAGGAATCTTTTATGCATCAGGAAACATAGTGCCTGCACTCAGGATTATATTTCCAAATACAATTCCTTCAGCTTTCCCTCTCTGGCCTCATTTGCTGAGCCTCCCGCCTGTGTGGCTCATCCCCAGGCTCAGCAGCGTGACCGCTTCCCTCCTGCCCTGCACCACTCTGCCACCCCTCCGTGTAGCGAGAAGAAATGACTGCAGTGGTGACTCAGAGAGAGATTTGACTCCTTTTCTCCAACCTCGGGATGCTGTTGACCTGTTTGAGCTGGTGATCCACAGCCCCAATACCATGTATCACCCTGCCCCACTGCTCCTCCTCCTGCATTCAGCCATTCTGTTCCTGCTCCCTCCTCTTCCCCATACTTCATCACGCTGGTGCCCCATCGGTTTTGCTGTTCGCCACGACGATCTGAAATTATTCTCCTATGCCTTAGTCACATCAGCAGCCTTTCTTATGCACTAACTGGTTGTCTTATTAATGAGGGAAGCTGGATAGATTTGCCTCTTTTTTCCTATATAACTCAGATTTTGTTTTGGACCCCATCCTCCTCCTCCTCTCTGCTGTTTCCAAATTGCTCTGGAACTTTGAGGAACCCTCTGATCCTTCATTTTCAGCGTTTTCCCTTTGCCTCCCCCTGAAGGTCTGAGTGGGCTTTGCTCTGTTCCTCTTCCCTCCGCAACACATCCCCGGGCAACACCGACAACAATCACCAATGGTTCAGAGCTTGCTGACACCAGGGTTTCCTCAAGTCATCTAGAATATTTTCAGCAAGCCCAGCTGACGTCAGCATTGGAAAATCTCATCTTTCTCTATTCACAGTCTCTCACCTCCTCTATTTGAGAGTTACACATCTGTGTATGTAATTAGCATTACAGTTTTGTGAGGACCGAAGAGGAGGAAGCACAGAGCACGTCAGCCTCTTGCCACCCCTCGTCTCTCCGGCCTTGCTCTGCTCCTCTATGGCCTTTCTCACACATTCCACGTTTTTTGCAAGAACTTCCCCAATTTGGAATTCTTCAAATAAAGAGTTTTTCCACTAGAGGGCACAAAGACAACTTCTCCTAAATGGAAACTGATGTTAGAAGGATTAATAAAATAATTACTAACAGCTCACCAAAGCTATCACGAACTCCAAGAAACGTGCACGTATTAAATTCAGATGTGGTGCCAACTCCCCAGGTACTACAACACCACCAAACATCTCTAACGTGCAGGAATTGAAAGCCTAAGAGTCCAAACGTGACACTACACTAACAAGATCTCCTGTACAACACTAAGCACTTCAGCCAGCGATTTCTACGCTGCGAACTTCTCGTTAGGCACAGACCGTAGTATTAACACAGCGACGGGCACAGAAAATCCATCCTAGGATTTTCTCTGTCGAACTTAGCCAAATTCCACCGCAAATCGATGCACTTTTTTATGCTTTTGTTTCCCAGATCAAAAGCAGCTCTCTACCCGCAAAGATCTGTTTGCAGATACTTTTAGATCATGATAAGTCACCTCTGACCTGTCTTGGGTAAACCAGAGAGATTTTAGCCTTTAAGGCTCCTCTATACAAGCCAGCTTTTCCAGCTTTAAAGCTTGTCTTGTAAACTTCTTACAGGTTGTATCTATAACCGTGACACTTTAACCAGTTCCTCGCCAAGGAACGGTGCTGGTCCATAAAAACTTACAAACCCAACGGGAAAGCAACCAAGTCCAACATTTGGTTACACAAACTCAACAAATGGGACAGCAGCGATCATTTCAGAGCATTATGTACACCGAAAGCACCGTGGTCCACAGGGCTCATCAGCCTCCCCAGCCCCACAAACCCTTCATGTACAGCCTTACGTGAACCTACCTTGCCGACTTCTGTAATCCTGACAAGCCACCCTGTCGGGGCCCAGGCCGAGGCGATGCGCAAGTGCCCGGTAGCCCACTCGTGTGCGGCTGCCTACACGCACACCCAAGCTCCCCTCCATGACCCGCCGTCCTTCCTTCGACGGGCACTCACTGCACCAGCCTGAAGGCAGCGAGGTTTGCTTCTGCCTGCCACTGCCTGTGGATTTCCACTTACTGGAAGGTTTGGCTTGGACGGAGCCAGCCCAGAGACTTTTGGTAATGGAAGAAAAGAGACAATAGCGACGTGCAGGTGCTTCCTCCCATTTAAAGTGTTTACTTGTGCAGCTTAACACAGTGACGCTATTGTGAATTGGATCTGCATGCTGGTTTACAGAGTTCAAAAGGTAGCACGTAACAAAAGGAACCCCAAAATACTGCTTATTAAATGAAATGCTGCAGATTACCAGTTGTTTTTTTTCTTTTTTTCCTTTTAAACTCTGTTTCCTTTGCCAATGCCAAGTAAGAGGGTTTTTCCAACCATACAATAAAAGCAGTTTCAAATGGGAAATGATACATACTATATCAAAACTAAACAAAACCCCAACACAAAAGCAAAGAGTTTATCAGTCTATCTCCACTGACTGTGCAGCAGGTCCTTGTGGCATGGAAAGGACAACTGTCAGCTACTCATCACAGTCTCAAGTTCAGCCTTCACGAGTGCAAGCACTACGAGAAAAATCAGAAGATCAAGAGGGAAGGTAGGGTATAGCTAACCACAACACAGAGTTAAGGAAAACATCAGTCTGAAAGAGAAACAAAGGCGTATTTGCTTTATGAGATAAAGCAAGCAATTCAGCTGTATTGCACAGTAACCCATTTGGCTTAGAACTGAAAAAAGGGGAGGGAAAGGAAAAGAAAAAGAATTGCAAAAAAGCGCATCTGATTCTAATTGTATTATCCTAAGGTTACATTACAAGAATCAAGATATTTACTAGAGGTGCCAGGCACTCAAATCCATGCTTGGACCTCGTACACAGGAAGCATTCGATGTGCTGAAGGTCTTGCAGCTCACTACAGCCAGTGAAGGCTCAAAGAGATACTCAGCACTTAACAGTAAAATAACAACTACAACTAGTGACGAGACACTTTTCCTGGTATCTAAATAAGCTCAGAAATCCAACTTTATAGACACCGATTTGTGAAAATCTCAGTCCTTCCACAGCACCACCTGTTTACTGTTCAAGAAGTTTCAAATAAAATATCCTCATCTTCAAGATCCCTCAACTTCAGACTGCACCTGATTTTCAGGTAAAACTGCACCACAGAATGCCAGACATGCTGAAACCAATAGCACACACGTTCTCATCCACCCTCATTCTCTTAACACCAAAATAAACAGAATTGGGTCCTTTCATCTGAGCACTGTATTATTTCGCCCACTCCTCCTAGTTGCTGCTATTTTCGATGTGCTTCCATTGATTTTCCTTCTTGGTGGGAACAGATTGAATGAGATTCGGCACTTTGCTCTCTGCTATCATCTTCCATGAGATCTGATGAGATGATTGCTCAGAGAATGTCAGATCCAGACTCCTTCCATTCTCTACCATCAGTGAAACTAGAAATGGCAATTAAAATCCCCCTTTCCATTGCTCCACCACGGGGATGTCCTAGCAGGTGACAAGTGTTGCTTTCACTGATGCAAGTGACAGTAATGCAATGATTTCAAATCAGCACATTAATCATTTCAGAATTGCTTTCATGCAGCTCAGCAATCCTGTGTCCATCTTACTGGACTTCTCCTTGAAGTAACATAAGAACATGGGCAGATGTGTGCTAAAAACAGTGGCAGCAGCCCACGAACCCCAGTTTGGACCAAACCCGTCCTTACCTGTGCTGAAACAGCCTGTCAGCACTCTCACCACCCACACACTCTCCTCCTTTGAAACAGCACTAGCAGAGAGCAGACGAGCTTCATAACCTCTCAAACCACCGTGCCTGTTCTGCAAACAAATCCCTGGCACGCAAAGGCTAAATGAGCATCTGCAGTTGTCTTCAAACTACCCACAAAAGTGAAGACACAGCACTGTGTGCACTCTGTTCTCAGGCAGGAACTCAAATCCCGGCTAACTGCTAGGCAGTCTCTGTCCCCAGTCGCTCAGCATCGCCACGTGCAACCCATCCCGAATCACTCCACCAGCCCTTCCAGCAGCCCTGAAGAGGGGACCAGGGACCTTGCAAGGCAGCACACAGGACAGCACTCCTGTGTCTCTGACTGTTGCTTTTAGTCTTTACTCCTGTTGCACACAAGCAACCCGTGTGTTTTATCTTTATGGCTCTCATTCTACTGCCACATGCAGTTGCTAAAGGGACATAAGATGCTATTGCTTTAGAGAAGATCCGACTGAAAAACAATTTAATGCACACTCACTGAAGGGGAACATCAGTAAGTAAACAGGTAAAGTAACTTCATTTACCAGCGGTGGCTTATGGATGCTCAGAGACGCTGAGATTTATTACAGACCGCCTTGGGCAGGTGGGAAGACAGCAAGAGGAGAGAGGAACTTCTGGCTGTAAAATGCCTTAAATGCCAAAGCTCCAGTGACTCTTTACAAGCCCTGTTACTTAGACTCGCTCTGAGGCTACAGGAAGGGGGGCAGCCAGGGGCGAAGCCATCACCAAGGACCCCAACATCTTCACAGCAGGGATGCAAGTCCAGGGCTCAGTCGCAGCAGGGAGGGAGGAGGGCTGCAGGGAACCTGCCCCCTCCCCATGCTGCTGCTGGGCACCATGTGCCACTGCTCCAAGCCCTGCGACGTGCATTGGGATGATGGGATTGGATGGGAGAAATTGGGAAGAACATTAGGTAAGGCTTTTCCAAAGCCCTTAGCATGACAGAAAGGGAGAAGTCCTACCTTACAAACAACAACTATAAGAAAACACCTCTCTGGGGAAACCCACTTCTGCAAAATCCTGAGCTCTATTTTTTTTTTTTTTTAAATGGCTGAGAATAAAAGAAATTATTCACCCCTGAAGGACTGCAGCCCCAAAGACAGGAACCCTGCAAACAGCAATGCACAGAACTTGGAAGCAAACACAACTGAGTTGTCAGGAAGAGCAAATCAAAGGTTTTCACTGTGGCAAATGTGGCTTTCAAAGGTACCAGCAGTAACACGATGTTCAAAACTTTGTTGCATTACTTTTATGATTCCTCCCAGCAGCGTGCAACAAAACATACCTGAGCTGTAATCAATTTCTTACAGCCTTATATAAACATTATAGGAATTCTGTCCTCTGTAATACTTCTTGCTCTCAAGGCTGCAATAAATAAGTCCGTTACAACCTTGCTGCCATTTTGACTCCTATCTTGTCGTCTCAAGTCACTGCTTTTATTTCTTTTAAGCTACCGGCGCAACCACTTTCAGCTCCAACAAACACTTTGAATGTAACCTGTAGCTAAACTCTAAGCAGAACGAAGCATTTTACATTCACAGGGGAGGAGTGGGAAGAAAAAGCTCTTTTCCACTGTTAACACTGCCTTCCTTTCATCTACGGTCTCTTCTCCAGGATCAGGGAAAGGAATTCTAGCAGCTAATCTCTCAACCAACAACTCACAGAGAATTGGGCCTGGAAAGTCCAGGTGACAGTAGTCACTATAGTTACCTTTTCACAAGGTGTGTGACAGGTACCCTGGCCATGGACACATCCATCGACAAAGATTGTAAGTACTGGCCCCTCCATGTGGTTAGCAAGCCACCTTCTCCAGTGTCACCTCGCTGCTCAGGGACAGTGCTGTGGTTGCAACTTACAGGGACAGGAGGGGATCAGGACACTCAGCTCCAGGAGGGGCACATGCCATTCAATATCCATAATCTGAAGGTAGAATCCTTCTGGGAGATGAGTCCCTCCCCTCTAGGGCTGCACTTCAGCCGGGCCCTGCCCCAAGAACCTCACACAGCAGATCCAGGAGCACCTATCACTCACATCCTAAGTTGTAGCGACATCCGAGTGGGGAATCGCCTCGGCACAACTCAGGGTCAGGACTCGAGGTGAAGCTTGAGCTGGGCCTCTGGCCATTCACAGAGCTCTGACAGAGCTGTGTGTCACTTAGGCGCTGAACTGTCCGGCTTCAAAGCATTGGCTTCACTTAGTCTATGAAGACAGCCCATAATTTGTCAGACCACACGCCCACTGACTCCCTAGTCCCACCCGAAGCACCAGCAGCAGTGATTGCTGCAGGAGTGCTGGGAGAGGACAAGTGTGTGGTGGTGCTTCCCCAGAAGAGCACCTACCTGGCAGAGGCTGTGGCTCGAGGCTCACCTGAGCCAAAAGTGTTCTCTTGGTACAGCCCCAGCTGGGTTTCTCCTCATCGCTCCCTCTTCTGCTCTCCCACTGTTTCATCCAGGGAATGGCAAATTCACCCTACCACTATGATAGAGCATCAGGGAGGGTGGAGGGCAGAGCAAAGAAGAGACACCTGAGCCAACTTCAAATGGTTTACATCCTTTGAACACTTCACTCCTGCTTAATCGAAAGGGCTATGTATTCAGACTACAAGAAAGGGTTTTTCCCACTACCAGACCCATCACGTGAGGGATGCTGTCATCCGATAGCCTTGGCGGAGGCTTGCAGACTTAAAGAATTTACTGAGAAGCAAAGTAAACTACTACTGACAGCAAGTGGACCAGAGCCCAGATCCCCAAGGGGTTCTAACAATGGGAGGACCCAGAAAAAATAAGCCAGCCTTGACCCAGCATCGGGGGAGGCCGAGAGGAGCACGTGTATGTATTTTATTTCACACTAACCTCCGTTTGACCAGTTACACAAATAAATCTCCGCTTGTCCTAAGCGCACTTCAGCGAGTGAGGGAGAGTTTGGAAGAGTTCACAGTACAGCCAGACCTGCTGGTCACTGCATCGCAACTGCACTCAAGGGTTTCAAGAAATGGAGTATTAAGCAGGCAAGAACAGCACATACAGTCCATAAAACACAGGAAACTGCGTACAAAAAAAAGTAATCCAAGCTAGAGAGAGGGAAGAAAAAGGGTACTTGGGGATTTGATAGCAATCATGATCGCTTCAGTTCCCTGCAGGCAGAGGCAGCAGTTGGCCCCTGGAGAATATATCCCATGGCAGCAAGAGACGTGGGAGCAACGCACCACCACAGCCCCAGCACCCACCCAACGGGGACCAGACAAGCCGGCTGCTGCAGGGAGCACGGCAGAGACCAGTAGCCCTTGCAGCTAGGGAAAGCACGGTGCACGCACTCTGCGTGAGCACAGGGAATTTGCCTGATAGAAAGACACAAACCAAGATGTATCCGTGATGCCCGGACTACCCTCTGGCACATCTTGTTTTCAAGCAGCACGCGTGCTGGCAGCTGTCTGCGTTACTGTACTTCTCCTTAGAGCAGCGGGTTTCCAGGGGCAGGGACTGCACCTTCACTAACGCGTTTACACCATCTCCCACGCTTCATTCTCCAAAGGCTCCATTAGGGAGGCTATTCAGAAACTGATGGTACACTGAAACCTGGTTTCAGCTTCCCCTTGAGTCAGCGTAGCTCAGATTTATCACTAAACCCTGCAGTCAGCTTAACTGTGCCAATATTCACGTGAGCTTGATGTAAATCAAGCCATCCCCTTTGGAGGGTAACCCACCCCTACCACCTCTCCTGCACATCCTGCCACCCAGCGACACTGCGAGCCCACGGCAGAAGATGCCGCCCACCGTGATGGCCAAAGCTTGACCTGAGCTTCCCATCGGGAGAGTTCGGCTCAGGCCTCTGCAGCATGGGAAGCTGCCAGCAAGCAATGCAGAGGAGATGGAGTCACTGCTCCAGTGCACTGATCCATACAGACAGCAAGAGGCAGGGGAAGGGGAAAAAAATGCACTAAAAATTCTTTTGACAGGGTGAAAAATGAAAGCAAAGTGAAACACAGCTCAATATGTCAAAACAAAATCACAGCAAGCCCACTGAAAAGAAAAAAACCCACACAGCTCAACTCGCATTTTCTAGTAGGCAATAACTGGTACATTTGTTTTCTTGAAGATAAGTGGGTGGGTTAAGTTTGCCAGACAACACCGAGCAGATCTGAAAGGTAATCACATCAGAAGCGCCAACAATCAAATTTTGCCGTGCCTCTAAATGCAATCAGGGACGTTATGGACTGGCTTCCACCTTGCAATTCAGAAGACTCTCCAAGAAGTTTTACAGTTGTGCTGTTGGGCTGATGGAGGGATTCCGAAGCACCTCAACAAGACAAGGTTTGCCCTTGCCATGAAGGTGTCCAAGGCCAGGCTGGATGAGGCTTGGAGCAACCTGGTCCCGCAGAAGGTGTCCCTGCCCGTGGCAGGGGGTGGAACTGGGTGGGCTTCAAGGTCCCTGCTAACCCACACCAATCTATGCTTCTATGATTCTTTCCCCTTCAGCTCACCTTTCAAAGAGGAGGAAAGATGATAATCATAGTAGCAAATGAGTCACAAATTGGCAAGGCAAAAGGTCCCATACAGTGCATTTTTGGTCAGGGTGGTAAAGGTCAACCTAATATTCAGAGTACAGAGAACCCATTAACCTGATAAGAGAGTCCTAACGATGTTACCCGGAGGGTATGTTGAATGGTGAGGCAGCTTGTAATTAGCTTAGGTGGGCCAACCTAATTATTCATGGCCTGAGGAAGCATCTTCCAATGTAAGACGGCTACAAGATATATATATTTATTGTTCTTTCCTGATAAGCTCATTATAAGCTTTCAGAGATGAATGACCACAGCATTTGGCTGTTTTGGTGCAACCTGGAGACGCAAGCAATCATGAGCAAGAGAGCCACGAGAACAAAGGCAGAGGCTGAGTGGGGTTTTAAGCGAAAAAGGAGAAAAAAAATCCAAAAGAAACCCCGAAACACAGACGTGTTTAACACTACAATGTGAAACTGCAATTTGCTAGCTTCACTTTGAAATGAACAATTACATGCGTGTCCATTTTATATAAATGTGTGAACAAGCACTTCCACAAAACCCATTTAACAAGGCTTCAAGCATTAAAAACAGGAAATAATACGGTGGAAACCATTAACATAGATGTGCAACACCCCACATATACTCAGAACTGCTTTCTCACATTAAAAACTTCAAACCATTCTTACAAATAAATCAGTATTTTTAAAAAAAAAATCTAATCTCTCAGTGTTTCCATGCCAGCAGACCTTTGCCTGCTCAGACCTTTATCAGCCGTAACAGGGTTGCAGGTGTGCACAGAAATCAATCTACATCAAACTGGGACCTGGCACAAGATAGTTGGGAGGAGGAGGAAGATTTTTTTTAAAGTTTCCTTTTTCCGTTTCTCATTTATTTTTCAGGGCATCTTCTAACGTGTGGAATTCTCCCCAGTATACACAGCTTTGCCAATTGCATCTGCATGATTTTTAACCTCTCCTTTTTATGTACTGTTTGCCTGGCTTTGCAAGGGCTAAAATTCTACCACTTCTAATTTACAAATTCCCTCCCTTCCCCCTCGAGGTTTCCCCTTTCATTAGAAATTAACCCTCCTGTGTCACAGACCATCCTTCTCACAGCCAACTGCATGGTGCCAGGTACCTTTATTCCCACAACAGCCTTGCATGAAGCCGAGAAGGACAAGCCACCCTTGGCATCAGCAAGCTCAGACCACTTCACTTAGGCAAATATTTATATATGTGAGTGCCATATTTCATAATCAAATATTTCTAAGTGTGGGTAAATGTCGAGGAACTCTATCGCATAAAATCAGTGCTGAAACCAAAGTCTAAGAGGGCTGCGATCCTGCTTCTCAGGAGTGGATCACTAGAGAAGATTCCTGGCAGCAACTGTAGCATCCGAGATGTCCCCACCTCTTTCACTGGAGGGGTTAAGTGATGTCTCAGAGGGAAGAAAATTAAATTTAAGGCACCGCTGCAATTCTTTACCTCTGGCTCAAACTCTGAAGTTTCATTCATGTGCTAATTTAGCATTTTCTTCTACTAAAGTGTGTGAAACCACAGGAAACCTCAAGAAACCACAGGATTCAACCCAAACTTCAAGATCACCTTTGCTAATTTTTACAAAGCCTAATAAAGTAGCGGCCAGAAACACCAGTCAGCTCTAACGAGTGTCCTGCTGCTGACCTTCAGTTGGTCATGTACCCGTACACCATAAACCCGTCTCCTCCCTGGACAGGATGGTGAACACTCATCAGCCGGTTGGGAATCCCAGCCCCATCTCTGGGAGCAGACAGCAGCATCGTGGCCAGACACAGGCAGGGCTGGGGTTGCTGACAGATAGCTCGGCCGGCCAAGAGGAATAAATCCTGCCAGATGGGCTGCGCTGGTGTAACGTTGTCTACACTTGGACATTTCTAACATAACTTTGCTTAAAAGATTTTTAAAGTATCAAATACTAAATAAAGTCAGGAAAAAGAAGCAGCAAATGCTGTCGTAGCTCAATCACCTATGGGACACGATTTCCAAAGAAACACTCATCTAGAAAACACACCCCAGTCCTCTCCATCTCCCAGTTCCTCTGAAAATGAAGAGGGAATAACATCAATCAGCGCAACAGTTCATGCCATATATTGTGAGTGGGAGTCTATGGGATTCAAAGCCCAACTCTATTTCCACCAAACCCAGTCCCACATCTCAATTTTGGTGCCATGGTATTTGTACTTTTTAATCTATTAGAAACCCAAAATCTTCTCCATACACACTTGGTCCTGAAAAACAGTAACTACAAAATAAAAATCATAAATATACAGAAATTTCCCCACTCTTCTGTAAAGTGTAACTGGAAACGACACGCACTTCAACAGGGTAAAATCTGGGAACTGCCACACAGGTGGCAAGTGCTGTGACAAGCCCTGCTTCCTTCCTTATCTGTAGCCAGTAAAAGATGAAACTTCCACTGTCAGCAAGAACATTAATGAAGAGCATGTTTTCAGTGATACCAGCCCCCAAAAAACATTCAAAGAAACATACTTTTTTTAAATTATAAGCCAGAGCAATTCACGCCCTGGGGCCAGCGCTGGAGGAGAACAGCTATAGCTCAAGCCCCTCTCCTCAGCCCCAGGAGCAGCATTTCGATGCCTGCCCAGCTGACTGGCCAGTTTGAGGTTTGCAGCCCCTGCTCTCATCTGGATGCAGAGTCAGGCCCCTGCTCGAGGAACCCCGCACACTCTCCTTGCACCCCCCGAGCCCTCCAGCCCCACACATCGCCCCCCAACCAGACCAGGAACTCTGCATCTTCCTTCTCCCGAATGCACAGCCACGTCCTGGCAAGCCAGCTCTCTTTATTCATGCCCTGGCTTCAAAAGCTTTTGTTTCCCCTACTGATCCTGCCAGTAGGCTTATTTTTGGTCTTGGCTCTGTTTCTCCCCTAAGTCCCTGCGTTTAACACACTTGGATACCCCACACATCCTGTTCTCCACCGCCCCTGCGTCCTGGAGCGCAGGCAGACCCTTCTACTCCTCCAGCACCGCCTTCCCGCTCTGACTGAGCCGGCTGTCGCATAGGGTTGGGGAGCATCAATATAATTACAGGAAAATCTAATTAGGAAGAGCAGATCACCGAAACAAGCGGGATCAGTGGGCGAGATGAAAGCGGCGTGCTGGCAGCAGTGTGCAGCAGCGGCCGAGCATCCAGATGTGAAGCCAGGGAGGGCACCCTCACCCAAAAAAGAGCTGTCTGGTTGAAACCATCACCGCAAACTGCTTTTGAGGTGGAGAGATCTCCCCGCGCGTGGCCAGCCAGCGGCACACCCAGCTCCACTGCCACTTCAAAGCAGTGGAGGCAGACTCAGCTGTAACCCAGCTGAACCCTCGGAGACATCTCCAGCATCCACAGTGGCGTTTTCCAGTCCCTTTTATGGCCCGAGCGAGTGACCATCTCCACTCCCACGTGGCTGGCCTCATCGCAGGCAGGGCTGGGCAGAGCGCTGCCCATCCGGCACTGATCCAACCTGCCAAACATCAGAGCTCCACTCCCTCCCTCGCCGGGGTGTTACTCCCTCCATCACCCATAACCACCCAGCCCACGGCGGGCTGCATCGTGGCACTGCATTGTGGCACTGCATCGTGGCAGAAATCGAGCCGGCAGCCACGTTAGCATGGTTTGAGATGCCAGAAAGGGAATTGTCCCAAATGCTCAGCAGAGAGTTTCAGGCCACCTGAGCCGAGCAGCCGGATGAAGCATGGGTATATGGAACATTAGTGCAGATTAAACATGGAGCATTTCAACTTCCAAGGCTGCAGCTTTATTGTTTCACACAGAATTAAAGCACTTACTAACATGCATACATTGATAGATAGCGAATTGCAACAAGAACAATGGGTGAGCAAGGAAAAAAATGGCAAATTAACAAAACAAAGCTCATTCTGATGGCATGAAATTCTTGTCACTCCTGGATTAGCCTGTACTCCGTTCATCAACCGCTCTGGTGTTTGGTTTTGTTTCCCCTAATTCTAGGGAGTTACTTTGAGAAACGTGGCATTTCTTCCCTCTCTAGAAAAGAAACCTCATCTGCACTGCATATTTTTAAGATTAACAGTCCAAGGTCAACCTCTTGAAAGGAGTTGTAGTGGTGAAATATTTTTCCAAACCACATTTCAGTGAAGGAGGAATTTCATCTTGACTTTGGGATACTTGTTTTTAACCTAGGTAGGTTCTGGGGCTTTTTTGGCTCCTTAAACAATACCAATCAATTAGGACTCCAAGGCCTGATTAAATCAACAGCCTTCAGGTCAATCCTGGTTACCAAAATGACAAAGGTCAAGACTTACAGAAAAAATAACGTCATGATGGACAGAAAAGGTGTGCAAGTATTGTCCTATTCTTATTTTGCCAAGAAAAAGAGAGACAAAGCCAGCAGTGCCTGACAATAGTATACAGTAGCCGAGCAAAATTACCGAGAGAGTATTCTGTTAGTGAAAAGGATCTCTGCTCGGCAACAAGACCCCTTCATTTGGGCAGAAATTGGTGCAGGACCTCCTTGTCATGGGAGGCAATTAAAGCTGGATGAAGTAACCTCTTCTGGCGCCATCGACGTGTGTAGACAAGGACATTTACACACAACCAGACATGGGTTTGCATTAAGTGAACCAAAGGATTAAACATTCAACCCAA
The DNA here is from genome assembly GCF_000690775.1 of Eurypyga helias. NCBI lineage: Eukaryota > Metazoa > Chordata > Aves > Eurypygiformes > Eurypygidae > Eurypyga > Eurypyga helias. Next base: position 9,653 of record NW_010232418.1, on the reverse strand, counting down.
AGGCAGCGCCAGTTCCTCCAGCCCCAGCAGCCCCGGGGTGCCCGTGGGTGCTCCCACGCTCAGTATTAGCATCAGCCCAGGGGACTCGGGTGGAGGAGTTTATGGTCCATCTGCATCAGCCTGCTTTGCTGTGAGGGTCTAGCAGATGTGGACACATGGGGAAAGGAGGAAAAAAAACCAAAAAAAGAAGAAAACCCAGTGTCTTTCAACTGGCAAAAATTTCCTGGGAGATGAAGAGAAACCTGTTGTTCTTAAGGTCAGGAAGCAAGTCAAACCCTCAAGACTCACAACCCAGAAATCCACCTCAAACCCATGGGTTGTATTTATAATTTGCAAAAGAAACCTGGCAGAACAAATTCCTCCAGAAACTGCTGATCTCTGCAGGCTCCAAGGATGTGTAAAGAAACTTTTACATGCTGAGTTTTAAAGCGTAAGAGCAACAGAACAGAGCTGTTTGTTTTTAAAACCTGTTCCCAGGCTGAAACCCTCAATTCCAGAGTGAGACTAATGTACACAGAGGTGTTTACAAGCCTCTCCAAAGAGAATTTTATAAACGGAAGAGCCGACACAAGCTGAACTGTAGCCTTGAGAGTTACGAGCTCGATACCACACTCTTCCTGTCTCCAGAGGTGACCCATCTCACGTGTCATCTCAGCCTCGCACACAAGCGTTAATTTGGGACTGATGACTCACGATTCCTGTTTTCCAGAACATTCAAACCAATATTGCAAGGAAACCTGTTGTGCTTCCCACTCCCCCATAGCTGAGTGGCTGGGTAAGAACAGGAAAGGCAGGAAGAAGTAAAAAATTGAGTGAAAAAATGGATAAACAGTTCTGTTAACCTTTCCTGAGCCTTCCCAAGCGATGCGCTGCTGAAGGTCCCCCCGGCACAGGGCACAGGGACGCAGAGGCTTTGCATCAAAGGCCAAGTGCTCGTTGGAAATGCTAATGATGCCTGGTTGATCTGGAGCAAACTGAGGACAAACAGGCCGAAACACTCACACATCCCAGATGCACCACCACACGCTCAGCCCCTTTCAGGAGTTGCACCACGCTGCCTGGCTGCCGTGGGCTCAGGGGAGGAATACTTTAAGTTCTTATTAGCTCCAAAACCCCAGTACATACATCTGGCTCCACAAACACTGAAATTTAACATACAGGGGGGAAAAAAAGGCAGCTGATCACTTAAATAGGCTGGGGGGATGCCAGTGTGGCTATCTCCAGCAGAACAAAAGCTCTCCCCAGTGAGCCCCAGGCTCCAGCACAGTCCCAAGGAGCACGGTGCTGCAGCAGAAGCGAGGACCTGCTGCAGATATCAAAAACTCCTGCGGGCTCCCAAAGCTGCCATTTGCAGGAGGCCAGTCGTTGGCTTCGGCACTGTTTGCGCACCATTGCCAAAGCTAAAAGCTTTTTAAACGTTCTCCCTGTTTAAACAGGGCTGAAGCAATAGGGCTTTGCAGGTGGAAACACGCCCAACGGGTCCATGTGGGTGCCAAGGGATGAAGCAGCACTCCAGGGATGGTCCACCACTGCCCAGACCAGGATTTTCCTAAAGAATAACGTAGAAGTGTGGATTGTGCATCTCTTTTCTAGTGGAGACAGGCTGAAGGCTCCCAGGTAACACAGGAGCAGATTATGTCACAGTTTGTACGGACACTAAGGGCCACCTTTCCCATGCCCCAGGGATCTCCCAGCCCTGCGTCCTGCTCCCACAGGTGTAAACCTGGTAATTAATCCCACAGGATGTCTTCGTCATCCGCCAGTAAACAAACAAAGGGATTAAGGGATAAAATTATCCACTACCAACTCACATATAAAACTACAGCCAGCCTGCACTGCTGACAGAGGAGTGCAAACACTCAAGGCTCCTTCAAGACCTCTCGTCAGCTGCTTTTCCTTTCCGAGGAGCGTCACCTTTTCTGAAGACGTTGCAGAGCCTCTATTAATTCCTACCAAAAGTGACATTACTTCATTTCCTCTGTAAAACAACAGCTCGACCAGCCCCTCCTTCCCCGTCTTGCTCTCTCATGAGCAATGCGCTTGGATCTCCAGGAAGGGGTAAGGTCAGGAGCAAACGCCTGGATTGCTCCCAGATTAGCAGCCCGGAGGGAGTAATTCCGACAGAAAGCATTTACAATATTCTTGGTATTAAATGCTTTTGGCCAAGATGAAATTTGTTAAAGTTTGCACTTTGTTTTTTTTTTCAAAGCTCTGAAGTAATATCTTTCCCCAAAGCTGCCTCCGCAGGCGGAATTTGTGGGAAAATGGGTATTTCGCACACAGAAACCAGCACAGCTAAATAATAAACTGAGGCAATTGCTCAGGCGCTGAAGCCTGATCAATTATTCTCCACAGAAGAAAAGTTAAGTACCCACATTAGAAAGGCAAATTGTTGTACCTATACTGATGGTTGTGTCACCCTTATTTCAGGAGATTAATCCTGTTTCAGTCAAACTCTTATCTAAATACAAATAGGAAAACTAAACATACAATCAAGCAAGCATCTAAAAAAACCCTTGACTACAATGTGGCTGGACAAGAACTTTATAAGGAGCAGCTGGTTTATCCCCCAGATTTCTGAATTATTTTATTAGGACCCAAGCAAGAGCTCTTAGAAGCGGCTGACCAGACCCCACTAAATCACCAAACATTTAGCAGTCCCATTTATTACATTTTGCCTTTCTCTCTCTTCCCAACACAAATCAATTTCCCCCCCCAAAAAACCAGATTCTGCACACAATGAATTTCTACCACAATATTGGATGGGGCACCTCATCTATTAAAATGCCATCTGTATCAGCTCTGTAGGTGATGACTTCAGAGAGGAAATAAGAGGCTTTTTTTTCCCCCCTCCCTCTACAGCTTCACATTTTCTCACCAGGAAAAGGGCACTGTGCTCTCAGACTGGAACTGATAAAAACCACTACAGAGCAAAGAAAGGCCTGAAGGCTGAATGAACCGGTTTTAACTCCTGCAGAAAAATACTTTCTAAGACCAAGTCTGAAGAAAACAGTACTTGGGAAAGAAACTGGAGAGGGGAAAAAAAAAAAAAATCACAGTTTTTGGAGTTTTTTTGGTGCCAGCTGGAATCCAACCCACTTTCATCCACCAATTTTTTAATAACCTAATGAATCAAAAAGCTCCAAAGAAAACATAGTCAGAAAGCATGTTTAAACCTCAGCAAAGCTTGGCTTGACAACGATTCCAAATAAGCTGTAGCCAAGCTGCAGTGCTTGAACACACCTCCCATTGAGAAGGGATAGATTTGCCCTGAGTAAAGGTCCTGCCCTGCACTCGGGCACCAGACCTGCATGCTGGCCCAGCGTAAAGGCTCCTGAAAATTCAGGCAAAGGTGAAATTCAAGCTTGCAGATTGACACATGCCTGACTGGAGAGATTTTAAAATGAGTTAAGAACCCTCAGGTCTTGGACAACTGCTGAGAGGGAAGCGTGGGAGAATTCAGGATATCCACGGACTGACAGCCCTTGGCTGAAAATCCTCAAATATTCCCACTGCTGTGATTTCACACAGCAGCACAGCAGTATGATGACTGATGGCCACATAAAACCCATGAAGACAAAGATATTTTAAACATTTCAGATTATTGTTCTTTAAGCAGTTGAGCAGAGTTTCCCATCCATCAGTAACTGGGACAGTTGTCCCCCAGCACTACAACACTCCTGCGGTCCCCAGGTGTGTCTTGCTGTTTAGGTGGAAACCATGGATCTGGGATAAGTGAACACAGATGGGTGACAAGTGACCAAAAACTGAGTTTTGGGATTTAATCAGCATCCAGGAAGGAGCAGCAGGCAGTGGAGAAAAGAGAAGGGATTCCTCCTTCCTTTATAAACCCTCAATGCTCGGATGTTCCGTGCTAAACATCGCTGCTGACAGGCGCGAGCATCCTGGCTGGACCGGGCGAGTCACAAGACACTGGGTGGGGTAGTGACAGCAATGCCTGCTAATGTGCTCCAGAGAAACCTTCCTCCCAAATCCAGACTTAATATTGACTTATATCCTGAAGCATGAAGCCATATCCCATCCAATATTCTAAATTTCAAAGAGTTGGTTTTGTTTTGGGTGGCTTTTTGCCTTAATCTCAGCTGCTCCAACGGTTCATGTATATTTAATTACTGGCATGATCTCAGACATCGTTAAATTCTGGTCCTCAGTAATGCCTTGTGGCAAGGATCTCAGCGAATTAACACGGGGGAAAACATTCCCTGTTTCCTTTGGAGTGTAGCATTAGGGTTGCACAGTTAAATTCCCAGAGGCCAGGAAATGAAAACATTAAATATTCTAATAACATCACTAAAGAAGTTGTGCTTTACATATATGTCATTCCAATCAAATATTTTTCCTGTTTAATCATTTAGCTTTAAAGCAACTCGTGCTGGTGTTAAAGGCTCACACGCAAAAAGGAGAAAGGAAGGAGCTCACACAGGAATCCTGTACAGGATAACCAGACAACCACTAGAGCACACAGTCAAATTTCACATTTTCTAATTTTGTTGATTCTAACTAGACAAGCTTAATGGCACAGTAATTATATAAATTACCTGGGATACATAACACTGCATTTATACGTAATAAGTGAACTGCTGAAGAGGAAACGCCAATGAAATATCACAACTAACTTTTTATTCAGTTTCACTCTTTACAAAACAATCAAAGGCCATGTAACAGCAGCAGAATGATGAGCAAAACCAGCTTCTGTGAAAAGCTTCTTCACCCAGACCTTTGCTTAAGTCTGGGCAGTTAAGAGATTTCCAGGAGATTGGGGACCGCAAACCCAGAACTGTCACACAAAAAACTCCATTTCCCCACTCTGGGACCCAGCAACCTCCTACCCAGCCTCAGCTGAAGTTGCCAGGCTGGCACGAACATAACCACGCAGCATTGAAGAAGTGAAGGGGAAAAGGAAATTTCCCAATTAAGGGCTGTCACACAAAATGAAAGAGCCCCCCCTTTCTTGTTTTAACTCGAAACGGGCTCCCCCACCAGAAGCCGAGCACGGATGCGATACGGCTGAGATTGCCTGCCAGGAGCAACCAGTTACTCCAAAGCTGTGACAGTTCATACAGACATTTTAAGCTACAAATAAGATTCCACAAGCACGACACAGATGCTCGGGTGGTATTCAAGCAGATGCTGGTGTGACGGTCCTGCATTTCTGAGCCTTTGGAACAGAGAGGGATGGGGTAATGAGCGTGAAAGGGCATTGCAGCCTCTTGGGTCAAGGGTAGAATGCAACATCCCATCTCCCCAGCATTTCTACCCAGGATGCCCAGACACCCCATCTTCTTTTGAACCATCCTGCTGTAGACACCTCCCGCTTTGATTTTTTACACTTTTGCATTAGTCCTAGAGGAAAACTCTGCTCTGATTGTCCAATGGGCACTTTGCAGGCTTCTCCCCAAGGAATCCACAGCAGGGCCCTCCCTCCGCAGGAGGAGAACTTGCTTTCTTGCCAGGTATCTTCCGTAAAAGCAAGGTTTGGAGTGACTGGCATTACTGGCGGCCCCTCACACAAAAGCTGTTTGTATTTCACATTTACTTGACAGTAAAATCCTCAGTATTGTTGAGTTCCTGCCAGAACTGGAAGAGGGCACTTTGCTGGAGAAAGGGAAGCTATCCTGAACACGCAACCGGGATAAAGTCCCAAATCACTCAACACCACATCTCTCCTCCAACCCATTCCTCCCAGTGAGACTTTGAAAGCAACTGGAGTCAAACAAATGCTTCCAACTCATTTTCTTGAGAAAGAAGAGAAACGAAAAAAACCGAAAAGGCCAGCAAACCACTTAAGGGAGAGCACAGACTTCAAATAGATACATATATTCAAGAAAAATCATACATATATTCAAGAAAAACCAAACCACAGGCTTTGATTGCAGCCAGAAGAACAAAGTATCTGACCTCAAAGACCAGGAAATTCAGAAATAAGACCAACTCTCGTATTACTCATCCCTACTGTGCTGGTTGTTACAGTCTACACAGGCCACCCAAAGTTAAGGAGACCTCCAGAAAAATGTTCAGCTCAAAGGGATATGTCAAAAACAAGCCCAAGGCAGGTTATGTAGTTGCTATGAAATGCATAGCATCCATCAAGAGTGTTGTATATGACATTCCTGAATTGCAACAGTCACAGTCATCTGGTTATAATTTACAAATTAGCACTAGGCAAAATAAGAATTTCCTCACACCTTGAAATTTGAAATACCAGCTATTTTTCCCAGAGTTAACTTTGCCCTCCCTTACCTTTCAACAGTCAATACATTTTTTCATGGTGATAGCATATCTTTGGCAAAATCGTAAGCCCTCAGCTCTGCTCCCCTTCCCCTTAGGTGGTAGTTTGATTGTGTGTCAACACCAAAATTGTCATTGGCGGGGAAAAAGCATCAATCCCAGTTCTGGCCCTATTTGGAGAAGTGCATCTTTCCCTTTGCATGAAAAGCACCAGCTACATCAGCTGAGACCTAACAAACTCATTGCCTGATGGCAATGTCCTCCCCAAGAGCTTGGGGGCAGCAGAGCTGAGTGATGCGGGTACTGAGGGACCAGTGGCCCCAAAAGGGGATGGACACGCACCCTCCCAGGCTGCCTGTGGGACGGGGAAGGGAGGTGCAGGCATTGTCTCCAGCTCTGGCTCCTCTTCACTGCTCAGAGGGATGCTCCAGTGAGGTAACACGGCATGACTCAGGAACACTGCTAGAGGGCCATTAATTACACCTCTCACATACGCGCCGTCGTGTCCGTACGGGTCTCTTCCAAGGATTCCCTTGGTTACAGCTGTGTAAGACAAGTGTTAGTGTGGATGGAGCCAGAAGGTGCTTTCAGCCACATAATCTGGAAAATGCAGAAAGCAAAACTAAGCCCTCTGATTTAAGCCTTTCTCCCCCACAGCCAGGTCAGGAACCACGTCTCCACAGAGATCACACCCAGATACCCACTTGCTCTTGATGCAGGGCTGGTTAAAGCTAGGCTTGGCACAAAACCAGGCAAAACCAGCTTCCCACAGGACTGAGGATGATACAAACCCTATCAGCTTGCTGGGACAGTAGTAGGACAAAACATCCCCCAAACTCACCTGCCCGCATCCCCACCCCACAGCCTGGCCAGACCCATCAATGAGAGCACATTGCCATCTGGGACACCAGGATACCCTCCCTCTGTCTTCCCGTGGACCTGGTGACCCAAAAGGGGACAACTCCAGCCAGCACAGACCTCTGTCATAGTGCAAGTGGGTTCAGCCCCCAAAAAGATAGTTTTTCACACTGTAAAATCCTGTCTGTCTCAGAAGACCCTACAGTTTTATCAGCTTCGTTTACTTTACACCACACAAAGTCTTCGTCCATGTGGTCACACTTATTTAAGCACTTTCATAGCTCCATTCCCGGTGGTTTCTGCACATCACTCAGGTCCACATCACCTAATGTTGCAAGCAAAATCATTAAGTGCTCCTGGAACTTTGTAACAAAATGGCTTGGAACCAACATTTTTATCAAAGGTGCTTCTGCCTCACCCTTTCTCAAAACACAAAGTGGTTTCCCTGTTGGGAGAGACAATGAACACTGGAAATAAGAACAGTTCTGAGCAGAAGGTCCCAATGAAGCAGAAAACCTGGAAGTCACCCAAGGAAATCAACTTTCTCCTCTTCTATCAGATTGTTTATCCAACAAATCAATGCCAATTTCTCCTGCCTGTTTTATTTTCCCAGCCATCGCAGGGATAACCATGCCCTGATTGGCTACTTCATGCCCAGGGCCGAGCTGAGCATTGCCCCGAGGAGCTGTCAGCACACGATGTCTCTCAGCTCCGCAGAGCTGGAGACGCAATACGCAGATATATACATACATACACACACTTTACAACATGAATAGTCCTTCCTGTGCACAACAGTGCCCCGCAGCAGAAACGACACTGCTTTGCAACGCTACAAGAACGTGATTTTCCCTGGGACAGAGGGAAAGTCACACCTGCAAATATTGAAAAAATAAAGCATTTCACACAGAAATTACATTCAGCTTGCCAGCTACTACACATGATTTTGCAGAGAAGTGGTGTTTACAAGACTAGCCAACACCTTCAGAGTAAACCGTGTAAGTCAATTAAATAATCCTCTGGGTGACACGGTGTCATGGATCATCCAGTGCTCAGAGAGTGGAACTGTTGGTTTTAGTCAAAGGCAGCAATCTAGTAGTAAATACAACATTGTGTCCTGGCTGACAACTAACTGGTGTCATTAGAAAGTATGTGTTCCACCAATTACAAAATTAATTACAAAGTCATGTCGGGTCACTCAGTTGGAAAGCAATTATTTCACTTTGTGACATTAAATAAGAGACAGTGCCTCACCTTCATCAGTATGCAAATTGCAATGGATTGCTTGGGACTAACCCAGCTATCTCCAACACTGGCAGGTACCCAAAACCTAACCCAATATACTCCTCAGGGGTGAGATGGGTGAGTATCACCCTCTACGAATCCAGTTTGGCAACAAGGAAAACACAGCGGGTAAAGAAGGGATGGCAAACTAAAAAACGCAGCCCCAGTGAACAGGTTCCATGGTAAACTTTCTAATTTACCTGCAGTCATGTAAATATAACAAATGATGCTGTGGGAATCCCCAGTGTGAGCTGGGGTGGGACTCATGATCTCAACCCTTGCCCCAACACTACTCGTGTGCTGATGAGTACCTGTCCAAAAAACCTTTACAGACTGCTGCACACAGAATGGTTTAGGTGAGAAGGGGCCTTAAGGACCACCCAGTTCCAACCCCCCTGCCATGGGCAGGGACACCTTCCACTAGACCAGGTTGCTCCAAGCCTCATCCAGCCTGGCCTTGGACGCTTCCAGGGATGGGGCATCCACAGCTTCTCTGGGCAACCTGTCCCAGCGCTTCACCACTCTCTGTGGGAAGAATTTCTTCCTGATGTCCAATCTAAATCTCCCCTAGCCCTACATCTCGAGCTTTGCTGGAAGACCATCACTGACATATTTGGGAATAGGCTGGTTGACTGCGTTTCTTTGTAAGGAGTTTTGGTAAAGGCACTACAAAAACTTCAGTAAAGCGCTGGTGGCCTCATGATTTATGACTTCAGAAAGTCCACACTACATACTCTGGGTAAAATTCCCCCATGTCCCTGGAACAGAAAGGATCTTGCACCTTCCCTGATCACCCCAGAGCCAGGGCACCAGCCTGCCCTCAGCTCAACAACCCATTTGTATTGCGTTTAGCTGTACCTGCACACACACAAGAAAAATTATCTTAGACTACAGGGATTTCAGGAGGTAAAGTTACACATATCCCATCCTATCCCCCAAACTAAAGCGTGGTGCCATTTACAAGTAGGTAACCCCCTTTCTCCCCCAGATTTACCAGGAATGCAGCTCATGAGATGCCTTCCGGCTCACATCTGCTTACCCAGTATTCTGCAGGTGATGGGTGTTCACCTCGGGGCAGCCCAACAGACTAGTTAAGTTGCCTCTGCAACACGAAAGGACAAACCTAGCTTCTGCAGGAGACACCCTCGCCTTCCTTCCACAGCATGTACATACAAAAGACATTGTGGATTGACAAGCACACACTTTAGTTTAAGAATGCAACAGAGAAACTGGATAAAACAAAAAAAACCAAACTAAACCCCAAA
>NW_010232417.1:22057-32717 GCF_000690775.1 Eurypyga helias | reverse complement strand
CCATGATTCTATGATTCTAAGTCCACGTGTTTAAAACACTCCTCGGTCATATAAAACAGCAGGGTCCCACCGAATGTGTGACTCTTAATTGTCCTCACGGAAGCGCTCAGAGGCTGGCTCAGAAGTTGGGTTGTGTATCGCCTGCATGCTTTGGGGTTAGATTCTTGCCGCCTCACTTCCCTATCTCTCTCAGCACGTCTTCTTACTTCCTTTTGCTGTAGCCTTGTTATTAGCACTTGCTTTGCTCCCCTCACCAACGCATGCGTGCATCCTTGGTGAAAGAATTATCTTCCAGAACACGTTACACCACGGACTCAGCTTCCCCGACGTTTAGACGTAAGCTATTTCTACAGCCCCTGCTGTGCCGCTTTCCGTTTTGGTGGGGATTTGGCACACGATGGATTCCCAGCCTGACAAAAAACTGGGAGAAGATGAATAGTATGTGCTATGCAAAAGTTATTTGTTTAATACTAGTGGGAGGCAGCAGGATAAGACACCATCCTTCTGCCTTGGCAGCCGAGGACTAGAGTTCACACTGTGTTCCAGCTGCAGACTGCCCGCCAGCCTGCCCTGTCGTGGAGGAAATCGCGCGCTGCTGACGTTTGCTGCGGCAGGTAGCAGACTTGGACCTCTGCGTTCCTGCTGTAAGCACTTGGCGTCAGTAACGGAGCACGTTTTCGCCCTGGTCTGGGAGCCTGTCACCCCTCTGTGGCCGCTGCTCGCAGACACACGGCAGGATGAGAACGCTCTGGACTCACCGTCACCTGGCTGGTGTGTAACCTCGGCTCTACAGAGCACTAAGGAGTTAACCCTCCTCTACTTTGAACAGAGCTGGGAAAGTGAGAGCAGAAACGCTGCCAGGTCTCAAAGCCCGCATACAGATGTTCTGCTGATGTGTAGTGTCTTTGCCACAAAGCCTACAGCCCCCGGTCATCGCAGGATGCATTAAGCAACGGTACATCCTTAACTCTGGCCAGAAAAATTCTCATTCATGCCACTTGCTGGGAACCCAGAGACAACCTCGCTGACATAGGAGGGTTCTCCAGTTCCTTTTGGTGGCAGGAGTGGGAATTATATATGCTGATGCTAAATGGCTTAGCATTAACATCAAAACAGCTTAACGACCCTGTCCCGGAAGGTTAAACTGTAATGAGCCTCTTAAAAAACGCTGGGTGTGACAGGCAAGTACCAGGCTTTGCACACAAGGTTGGGACCACTCCTCCTCTCCACTCGGTTCATGGCCATTTGGCCAGCAGAAAGCCTCAATCCAGGCCTCAACATCTCCAAGTACTACTTTTGGAATCATAGAATCCATGGAATTTTTTACAAGGGCCTGTAGTGACAGGACAAGGGGTAATGGGTACAAATTGAAAGTGGGGAGGTTTAGATTGGATATCAGGAAGAAATTCTTCATGGAGAGGGTGGTGAGGCACTGGAACAGGTTGCCCAGAGAAGCTGTGGATGCCCCATCCCTGGAAGTGTTCAAGGCCAGGCTGGATGAGGCTTTGAGCAACCTGGTCTAGTGGAAGGTGTCCCTGCCCATGGAAGGGGGGTTGGAACTAGGTGGGCTTTAAGGTGCCTTCCAACCCAAACCATTCTGTGATTCTAGTAAGTTAGAAAACATAAAAAACTACCCAGCCCAAACCATTCTGTGATTCTAATAAGTTAGAAAACAAAAAACCACCCACCCAAACAAAAAAATGTAGTCTACGGTTAAAACCACTCGTTTTCTCTGGCTATTTTCCAAGTTCTTTTAAAGATGAGCCCCAGATGGGCACGACACATTTCAAGTCCTGCCCTTGCATCCTTTTTGCCCTCTTCCTCCGAGCCGGGAGTCACATGAAGGAACGCACCTGCAGTGAAATTACAGCACTCCAGATCTCAGCTCAGTAGCTGAGTTTGGAGGTCCCGTGTTTCTGCTCCCTTCAAGTTTATTTTCCGCCACTGGGATCTGGTAACGCCCGGTGGTTTTGCCAGCAGAGCTGAGCATCCAGCTGAGCGGCCACGTTGGAAAACATTTCCTTAAAAATATCATTTCCTACCGAAAAACTCTACCGGAAAGTTCTCCAAACGTGTCTAAAACTTTCCCGCTCGCTGCAGGAACCTCGGATGTTCCAAAAATGTGGGTTCCGGAGAGGCGAAGCCAAACTGCCCCGCTTGCGCGCTGAGCCTCCGAAGCCCTTCGAAACTCCTACCTTCCAAGCCATAATTGGTGCTGGTTTTTGCCTAGGAACGGAATCCGAAATTGCCATTTTCTCTCATTCTGTGTTTGGTGGACAGCACGATTGAGTTGGCTCTACCCTGTACGTATTTCACCGCTAATACCCGTTAGCCCACTGGGAAAACCAGCGGCTGTGTCCCCTGTCGAAAGGAAGGAGACAAGGGCTGAGTAGCCTCAGCCCCACGATCCAGGGATTCTCCCACACCAGTGAGATGACTGATCCCCCTAATGTGCCTCCAGAGCAAACCTGCACCTCCAAACCAGTTCATTCCGCTTCAAGCGCCCAACTGAAAGCTCCTGTGCTTCGCATCTCCTCAAGCGTCAGCCTGCCTGAGGAGAGGGTAGGAGATAATTTGACCCACAACTCAAACAACGAGGGATAATGGGAAGTGCTGACTCAAGGAAAATCACACCGACCCGCGGGGGATCTCTCACCAAACCGGGAGAGCAGCCTCAGCTTTTCTGCTTTCAGCTGGAAACGGAATCACAAGGCGACAGGGAATTTCTGGAGCGCTTTCCCGTCACTCGTCTGTCAAAAGCAGATCCTGGGGACAGCGGGGCGCAACGTAAAGGGCAGAGAATTGAGCATCATTTTCTGGATTCATAGGGAAGCCGTCGCTTGTCATCAACGTTCCTGCTTTCTCCCAAAAGCCGGGCGTTGCTACGGCAATGAGCACCTGACAGGTGTAAATGTTGTTATTTCAGACTAGGCTGCGAGAGGACAGACAAAAAGGATCCTTAAGGCAAACGATTTTGTTACATTAAAACAAAAGAATAGGTTCATCAACGAATTGTTACAGTATGATTTGTCACCTCAGGAGCGGAAAGGCTGGAGCCCTGCTCACCACAACTGGCAGCTCCTTCCACCATGGCTAACACTGATTTTTTTTCTAAGGAGGGGGTAGGCGGAGAAGGTGATTTTCAGGTATCTCCACAAGATCGACGCAAGGCCGGTGATCACGGCTCAGGGGTTACAGGGGCTGCTCAGAACACTTCGCACTTCCAACGGGATCCTCGCGAGTCGCTACCGCACCAGCGACAAGCGGTTTCCCCCCTCCGAAGGGAACTTAGGGTCACCGTTTGCGGAAAGGCTGCGGTTCCCGAGCCCCCCCCCCCGACTTTGAACTGTACCTTGGAAGAAAACGGAGCTACTTACCGTAAAAAATCCCACGGGAGGGCTGGAAATAGAGGCTAAACTTTGACATCCAATACATCATCTTATCCATAGGGCTGTCCTTCCTTCCCTCCTCCATGCAGAATCTGGAAGTATCTGCCCGCCCGCATCTTGCTGAGGTGTAAGTCACTGGAAAGAAGGAAGCACAGCCAGCGCTTTCAGTGCGGTGCCAGGCTGCAGGAATTCCAGGCCCCGGGCGCCTTTCCCGCTCAACGAGGCAGGAGAGCACGTTGCGGAATGGGATACGCGCTTCGCAAAGCGCCGCTGCCGCGTTTTATGGGTCTTCAGCATCAGCACAAAGACTAAAAATACAGGAAAAGAGGCTTGTGATAAGGGGAGGCTGATCGTTCAGTACCGGAAGGATCCGATACTGCAGATCCTGCTGGTGGAGGGAGGGAGGGAACGAGAAGCCGGGGTGAACCCTTCTGTGGTACTTCAGCGATCTGCTGGAGCAGAGGCTTTCTTAATGAACCCCACACCAAAACCATCACCTCCTGCATGGAGGATACCCTCCTGTTCTGTGCTTAAAGGCACGAGAGTCACAGAATTCTTCAGCTGCATTCCCCCAGCCCTCATCCAGGTCCACCGAGTAACTTCCCAGAACCCTATTAACCCAAAACTTTTAACAGTTGGGTAAAAAAAAATCAGCACCTTCAGGTCACGTTATTTCACGCAGTTTATGTTTCAGCCTGCAGGTTGGAAGCCAAATCCCTTCAGTAAGGGCAGCAGGCAACATCTCCACGGAAGCCGAAGACAGCCCTCGCATTTGCCGTCGAGCTACGCTCCTTCCTTTCTAATGGAGGATCCGACATCCCTAAAGGCATTTTTTAGCCATGGTCTGCCAACTTGCCTTCCTTCCAGACAGGAATGGAGCCCTTTGTTTTCTGAATGTATCTGACGACTGCTTTTTCCTTTTGACAAGCGCTCTCCTGTAGTAACAGAAGTCACCGTTACCTTCGCAGTGGTGGCTGAGGGACACACCAGGTTCTCCCTCAGAAAGCCTCGTTAACCTCTGCCCTCCATATTCTTCCCTTCTTCCTGTTCTTAATCAGCTTCTGATTTTTATTACCTAGTTAGTATTACCTACCAACTTCCAATTCTTGGAACGGCGACTAGTGTCCCAAACTACTTTTTTAAGGCTTAAGATTATTCTACCCACCCTCTCCTACCCATCTTGACCCTTAAATCCTGGGACAAAGGGCTCAGCCGCTCCTAGAAACACAGCATCCTGTGCCAAATGATGACACGTATCTTAAGTGATTGATCATACATGTTTTAACTTTCTTTTTAATACCAGGAGCAGCCTATACTGAACTTCTGAAACGTCAGAGCTGTAACCTGCTTAAGCCCACTGCACGTGCAGAAGGGCAAGGCCATAGAACTCATGTTCAGTGACTCGTGCTACCGGCTACCGGATTAACCTGGCGACACCCCTTTTCACCCAAATAAAAGGTGTCTAAAACTAGAAAGTACTTACAACTGGGCTTACGGGTGCAGCTCGAGCAAGAAAAAGGCCACTCGACTTCCCTTCTGTTGGCTAGGTAACTACAACAGGAATGTTGGACTACAGTTTAGTTATTTTCCAAGAGTCTCAGTTCTTGACAGAGATGTGACACCATCTGAAAAACAGCCTCAATTTCCCCCAAATTATTCCAGTTTCAAACCAAGTATCTACAACAGCCGTAGTCATTGTGTGAATATCACCAGTGCAGACCTACCGGGGACGAGGCAAGTAAGAGCATCGCTACGTTGGGGAGCCTTTCCCCAAAGCCAGCTGTAGTGTCTGAACCCTCCGAGGTCTACGGAGACTCCTGCTCACTTCTCCTTTAAGGAACTCACAGCAGCAAGCTCTGGGTTTCCGTACAACTAGGCCTATCCCAAAGGTCAGCTCCTGCAGAACTTCCCACGCCTGCTGCCGTCAGTCTGGGGACCATACGTTTGTTGAGGTACCTCCAGAGCACCAGCCGGACAGTCAGAAAGCTGTGGGCATCTAAGAGTTGTCAGTTAATTGGAGCAATCTTAAAATCAGACGTGAAGCATTCGATCTGGACTTCCCTGAAGTTACCCAGATGCCCGAATGTGTATTAAGACTTTCCATAATAAAAATACCTCCGTGTTGAATTTGGGTGCAACAGTGCCATTACTCTAAAGGGCGTGGGAAGACAGAGGACATGAAATCTACACCAAAGGTAGTTGAAAAGTCCATTCATAAAACTTTTATTCCACTTACATCAACTTAATACACATGTTCTGAACAGTTATGCTTGGATTGTTCATGAAAATTTCATAAGACATTAAACAAAGCTAGCCATCATCTCAAGTTATTTCCCTGTTAACTATTTTTACAGCACATGCATGTTAGGCAAGTATCAAAAAAAAAAAATCACAAAAGCAAAAAACCTAAAAAAGTTAAATACATGGGTTTTTGTTTTACTGCTGTGCTCGATATACAGTGTCATTATGGATATCAAGCAATTCATTTTTTACTGCATCTTTACTTGTACATTTGTTCTTAGGTTGCTTAAACCATTTAAATACAAATAAAATGTGTAGCAAAAATAATGAAAGCAACAGCAGGTAACTTTACAAATAATGGAATGTGAACCGTTTCTCTGTCCTTCTCTAGAGGAAGCTGACTGGGTTATCAAACTGCCTTAAGGAACACTTCAGCTGCAATCCAAGATGCACACTGGATCAGTATATTCCACAGATTTCACATGTTGACTTGACATGCAATATCCATGGGACATCAGTTTATTCACAGCCATGTGTGCTCCAGCTTGAAGACTCACGCTAACTACACCTGTGGCTGCAACTGATTATCCCTTTGCCCACCCCCCCACCCCCCCTCATCGTGACAGACCAATACGCAAGCAGTCATCTTTGCTTGACATAGAAAGCTGTTTTAACACCGGCCTTGTGGGAAGCCACAATGTACCAAAAGTACTATGCCAAACATGTAAAACTTGTATAAAAAGGTCACAACCCCCATATTGGCCATCTCAGATGAAAACAGATAAATTCCCCAAATGTTAACTGGCTCTATTCCCCTAATATTAAACAAAACCACATGGGAAATATAGAAATCCAAATAGAAGTAACATAAACCTGTCAAATCGTAAACAAAACCTATTTGTGGGACAGCATGGATGACAAATGGTCTACTGTTTAGATTTCAGAATGAGGCAGACGGAAGTTGGAAGGCTGGTTAATTCTCCCCTCCTTCTCCTGCTTCAGCTTCATCTCCTTGGGTATCCGATGTCCACAACTGTTTGGGAAAGAAAAACAAGTAGAAGATGTAAGCTGTTAACATTTACGACTAATAATTAATACGGAACCATTAGGCAGAAGGCCTACTTCTTAAATAATAATTTCACAAGAGGCTCTACAAAGCACCACGGGGGAAAAAAGGCACACGTTAGCGTCAACACACTGCTCTTTGCAGGAAGCAGAGGAAGTAAACTGCTGTTACTTCTACACGTGACGGGACTGGAAATCCAGCCTTCGGTGACCCAACACCCCCCGGCATTTAATGAGGAAGCCCACAAACAGTCAAACCCGAGTCTCCCGTCCGGGAGGCTCACTAAAATACGAGGACAAGCAGGCAGAATCAGACAGATGAGAATGGGGAACTAGGAGAACTTGGTTTCCTGTGGATTTGTGCCTTTTCCTCAAGTGGGCGTCACGCAGCCTGCTGAAGGGACAGCTTCTCCAAAGGTCTCTCTCCACATCCAACATGAGAGTGAATGCTACCTTTTCTTCAGAACAGGCATCTAAGGTGGGTGTTTTTTTTTTGTTTTCTTGTTTAAAAAAACAAACCCAAAAACCTATTTCACTGAAATCTCTACCCCTTGGCTCCACTCAGTCTCTCGTGGAGCTCCCAAACTTGGAGGGCGGGGCAAAGAGGGAAGAAAATCCAGCTAAACATCCAATACGCACTCAATCTTATGGGTTCTTTTGATGGAGCTAAGGAGCCACACATCAAGATGAAGTGCCAACCAAGGAAACTAAGGATCAGTCCCAGGGCGACACCCAGCGCAAAGAGATTTTGCGAGCCAAGTATTCTGCCGCGCTGGCTGCTTCCAAACCCTTACCAGGGCAGCAGGGTTTGTAACCCCTCGCTTGGAGGAGTTACAGCGGCGTTAACCGAATCCTCCACGCCCTGCGGCGTAAGGTGGCAAAACCAAAGAACTGCTTCTCTCCCCACCTGCAGTCTTATACCACCAAGATCTCAAGACCAAAGAAAATCCATCACCAGAAACATTTTAGCCTTTCCAGGAGAAGGTGTCAACAGCAGGGCAAGAGCAGCAGCCTCGCTCTCGCTCTGAGCATCACACACGAAAGCTGCACTAAACGCTCCTTGCTGAAGGCCGAAGACAACGGGTTATTTCACCACAGACAACAGCATATAGCCTGTTTCTAGCTCCTGCACTACATTTTTATACCACCTTTTTATAATACTACATTAGTCTCGGTTTCAGTGCTAATTTTATAAGGAACAGGTAGTGAGAACCGTTTTATCAGAGGCTTCTATCCAAAACCCTCGCCCCTAGAATATCTAGAGATACCTACACGCACCTTTACTCATTAAATAAAAAGGGCCTGACTGCTCTGTAAGGACAACTACCAGTTGAGAGCAGAGTTTAACAAACCCACTGGGGAAAAACCCTCAGGGGGAAGAGATGCTGCTTTCTTTTTCCCCTGAATTAAACAAAACTTCCTAACAGAGCAAAGGAGGAATTATCTAGCAATCCCAGTAAACCAGGTTCTGACTTGACACGTTGAACAACGCTCTGGACACTTCTCAGCCTTCACTCCCCGCTGAGATTGAACACGGACTCTTCTTCAGCCACGCAGGTCTCAACCGAGGAAACCGCTCCGGCACAGACCCGGTCACCATGCTGAGTCACTATATGCTCACCTCACAGACCGTAACAGATGCCCGTAACTAGCCAAACAGACCTTTTTTTGGCATTTATGAAATTCATTGCAGTCTTTGTCAGTCACACATACATCCCAAGTTACTTTCTACCTCAAGAAGTTGTGGAAAAGCATGGCATCGATGCACTCCTGCAGGTCACACGAAGCATTTAAGGTAAGATGTATCATCCACTGAAGCATATGGGATGCTGCAGCTGCCTACAGCCCTCTCCCTTCTAACAGGAGGCTCACATCAATTATCAGGCCGTACTACTGTAACTCACACGCCACAGTACCTCGGTCCAATGTTGGCTCTCATGCAAAAACACCCACTTTCCAACAGCTACGCCAAGCTTTACATTATTTTTCCTGGGAAGCTAGCAATTAAAGTCAGCTCCTATTCTCTGTTTCAGTGCCACTCATTCAGAGGACAGCTCTTGAGCAATCTCTCTCAAGGGGACAGTACACAGACGCTGAGAGCGATGCCAACCCCCTATCTGTCTCCATTACAGAGGTTGGGAAATCTCTTCCGTTTGTTTTGTAAGCAACAGCTGAACAATCACAAGTAGGGTTTTTTCCAGTAGTCTTCAGTTGCCATTTTAGTGGAAAAGGTTCCAAGGAACAGGGAAATAAAGCGTTAGAAACAAAAGGAGAAAATACGGCAACTCCCATTTTATGCAACTGTGAAACTTTACTTCTAGTGATGTTAGGAGGAGTCCAGCTATTGCGTAAACTGGTATCACAAGCCCAAGATGTGAACAAGGGTACCATCTGGCAACAAGAGGTGCTTATTTCAGTTCTTGCTTGCACCAGGGAGTGAACTGTGCCATGAATTACGCTGCTGCACGTTCGGTTCCATTACCGTTCCGTTTGCTTTAGATGTTTATCTTTGCCAGTTTTAAAGTTCTAAGAAGGTTAAACTCCCCACACACAGAAGATGAAGATTTTGATTACTCTGACAGGGCAACAGGATCTTGGTCCATAACTTACACCACAGACAGCAAGGAGTCCGAGAGAAAAGGAATTAAGGCAGTTGTTTGACGACTGCCATGGAAATAGCCTGGCTAGCACCGCTCCAATTTTGGCTTTACCGAAATCAAAACCAACCAAAAAACCCCCGAACAACAGCCCCTTAAGTGGACTTGCTAGCTTTGCTTCCAGTTTCCAGGGGGGATCTATTCCTTGCGCACGTATTCACACAGAACGAGCTGTAGGGTGTCTGACATCCGTGCTGACTGCGGCTGTATTCCCCAACGCTGCTGAACCAAAGCTAACAGCTTTGCTCGTCACAGTCCAACCCATGTCATTTCAACGTGCTAAATCCCCGGAATAAAAAAAAACCCACACCACCCTGGAAAATACGGTCCATTTGTCATGTCAGAAAACCGATTAGCGTGCAGACAAAAGAGGAGTAGGCAGGAGGAAAAGCTGCAGCTGAAAAACACGAACTGCAAACCCGTCTGCAAGGAACCGACAGACAGAGGTAAGAGCGGACAGGACAACCGCGAACGCCACACGGAGCAATCCCATTTCCAACGGCATGCAGGATACTCACTGTCAAGTTGTCTCTCAGTAACTGCATTATTAGCGTGCTGTCTTTGTATGACTCTTCACTTAATGTATCAAGTTCAGCAATTGCTTCATCGAAAGCCTAGCGTTAGAAAAACAAACAACTCCGTTGGCCATTCCACAAGAGGTTATGCCAATAACGCAAACGGAATTTCCCCCTCCCTTGGACTTACCGTTTTTGCGAGGGAGCAGGCTTTCTCCGGGGAATTGAGAATCTCATAATAAAACACGGAGAAGTTTAAAGCCAGGCCTAATCTGATAGGATGTGTTGGCTGCATCTCCTTTTTACTGATTTCAAAAGCTTCTTGATACGCTTGTTGTGATTGCTCCACTATCCCTTTGAGGGGAAAAAAACACAAAACACACCCAGAAGTCACAACAAGTAACTCGCATACTGCCTTCAGCCTGACAATCAGGACCCTGTTCATGCCTGCATGAGCCAAGTATGTCAGGAGCGAGTGCCTGTGAATGAGCACTTGACCACACAAGTCCCTATTTCATGAAGGTTTCCCTAAATTACATTTTTAAAGGATTCAAAAAAAAAAAAAAAAAAGAGGAAGTTGTTGCTGACCAAGTCGCAGGTTTGAGTCTCTCCCCACCACCCTGTGACGACTCGTGCTGACGAACATTTGCAGCAGTTCTGTAGCACTTGAGGAATATAAAAGCCCTCCGTCCATACAAAAAGGTAGAAAATTGAAGTTTTACCTACACACAGGTTTGACACAGTACCGCAATTTCAGCGTCTTTAAATGTGGTGCTGCAGACCCAGGTTCAGT
>NW_010232417.1:0-22016 GCF_000690775.1 Eurypyga helias | reverse complement strand
AACCCTTTCATGAAGGGTCACCTACGGATTCCTACTCAAGGTGCTTGGCAAAGACAGCGGGGCATACCTCAACCCAAATTAAATACGTGTTTTTTAAAGCTTCCCGCATAGTTCCATTTGCAATGCAGATATGAAAAGCATTTTTACCTAACTTAAAAGTTTTAGTAGCTACAAACGTTGAATTAAGGGAGAAAAATTAAAAATTGGTCTCTTTTTTTGAGAGATGAATCTTTTGCCGTTCTTTTAATTGGTTCAATCATACAAGTTACAGACACTGGGCAGAAAAACCAACTCTATTGTGTACAGTAGGACTGAAGAGCTCCCCAGTTCTCACTCTCACTGAACACACTTGTACTCATGAGCACAAGTCAGAGATCATGGCCCAGTGCAGCCCACAGGCAGGACGATGCCCCCGATGACTGCAGGAGGCAAGAGCACAAAGGGACCCTTGTTCCTGCGCTCTCCAAGGCTGCTAATAGCATCTGAGAAAAAGGTGGGCAGGAAGTCGTTCAATTCAGATGCAAAAGAATGCCAGTCCTAACGTTTCTGGATCAAACCAGAAACGCATCCAGCAAGATCTCTGCAACAGCACCAGTCACATGTATTAGAAATAAAGGAATTGTGGGCTAAGGACTCAAAAACACATCAGGATTTAAGTCAGAGGTACTCAAAAGTCTGAGAATAACTGCATACCAATATTCAGTTACTCTATGCAGCCTCTATTTGCTCCCCTTTGTGTGTGCAAAAATGCAAGCATCGTACTGTCCTCTTCAGCACGGAAAAGGGAGGACGCTCACTGCACAGTTACTCTACAGTCACCATTAATAATGGAACGCTTCCAAAAAAATCAGACAACTCCCAGGACAACTTGAACGTGACCAGAAGTTGGTGTATTAGGGTTGAAAAGAACCAGGTTTAGTGCAACTTATATTTAGAAATAGGATAAGTTTTTTACTCTTCCCCTAACGGAAGAGCATTAGAAAATGGCACTGTGTATGAAAGGCAAAACAAGGTGCACGAAAACCAAGCAACTTCAAGGAATGAAGCCATGCATTTCATTCTTCTCTAACATAATTAACTTTAAAGAGAAAAAAAAAGGCCTATTTTTTTCTCCTTGTTTGAGAAAACAGTTACCTTTTGAGCAGTGACTTAGGGAACTTACATTGGGAAATTTGATGTATTCTGTCAACTTTTAAATCAGTCACCCAGCATAAAAACGTTGCAAGATTTTTAAACTCAAATTCTTTAGCAAGTGTTGTACAGTTACTGAGTTGAAGGCTAAATCAGCAGGGCGAGGTACCTGCTTGACATTCCCGTCCGCGAGACTGCCGTAAGAAAACCCCGGTCGATAAAATAAACAATCTGGTTTATGAAGGTAAAAATCCAAGTCCTAGAGCTGGGAGTTTTATACTGTTGCTTTATATTGTTGCTTTATTTGCTGAGAAAGGCTGAAAGAATACTGTCCAACTAAATGGCTGTTATTGCCTAAACAATAATTATCAACTGCTCTTCTTCAAGGTCACAGACAGCATACAGGAAAAAACTGAGATGAAACACTTGGGAGGGGAGAGAAAGAAAAAAAATAATCTTAAGTTTAGGAGTCATAGTGACTATGAGCTAGATGGTCTTTCAGAAAGTTTTCTTCATCTGGAAACCCACTAAAAACTGCTCAGCCAGGAGACAGAGTTCAATAAAAACGAACTTCAAAACCCTTACAGACTTCTCACAGTCTAATCTTAGAGTCTGCAACTTAATCTGCAACGGAAAAAGAAAACATCTGGGATGCAAAATATTGTATCTTCTATGCATGTAAATAGAGATTACCGAATGGAAAATGTAATCACGCTTTGTACAGTGACAGACCTGAAGTACCAGTTACACACGCAGTTCTGCACCGAGATGGGGTCAGTTTGCACGCAGAAGTCCAATCAAGCCCTGTCACGCTAAGTCTCAGTATCTTCATACAACTCCCTGCTGTATGTAGGTATCCAGCATACCAGGAAAACTGGGCTACCCTATGTAAGGTGGATACTCACATATGCCACAAAGCTGAAGGGCATAAATGTGTCTGCTTTAAGTTATTCCCAGTCTGTTTCACTGCTGTACCAAACTCAACCTAGTCCCTGTGAAGCCACGCAGACATCTTTCTGTATCACCCTGGGACAGCTCTTTAGCTTGAGAGCAGCACAAGGCATGGCAAGGAACTGAAGGGCAGAGCGCTACCCATCATCAGCCACACAGCTGAACGGCGCTCCAACAATCCCCAAGGCTCCCAAGTCCGTGCACTGACTCTCTGCACACTCCCAGGCATCCCATGCTTCTGCAGAGTGAGCACAGACTAAACCGAGCCCACAGGAAAACAGCTCGGGACCAGCACAAGTGACCAGACAGGGCTCTGCGCGGAAGCGTGCTGCTCTTCAGGGCATGTCGCCACCGGTTCTGAACTGGCTCCAGGAAACAGCTGAGCACTCTCTGTGAGGAGCTGCATCTAAACGTAAGGTGTCCTTCCGGATCGAAGGCGATTTCATGGAGTCAGCGTGTTGTTAGGGCGACTCTTCAGCTACAGCACTTAAACCACCTCGTTAAGTAGCTCACGTTAACTTTCGAACTAAATTTAGATGAGGGCAACTTACCTGCAATTCTGACAAGCTGCTTACATGAAGATACAAGAAACTTGAGGAAATAAAAACCAACATTGGGACATCACCATGGTTATGGGAGAAATTTTCCTAACAGTAAGATTGGGTCTACAAGGAAGCTGGGGGAGACTTTTTACAAGGGCCTGTAGTGACAGGACAAGGGTAACGGGTTTAAATTGAAAGTGGGGAGGTTTAGATTGGATATCAAGAAGAAGTTCTTCCCAGAGAGAGTGGTGACGCACTGGAACAGGTTGCCCAGAGAAGCTGTGGATGCCCCATCCCTGGAAGTATTCAAGGCCAGGCTGGATGAGGCTTTGAGCAACCTGGTCTAGTGGAAGGTGTCCCTGCCCATGGCAGGGGGGGTGGAACTAGATGGTCTTTAAGGTCCCTTCCAACCCAAACCATTCAACGATTAGTTTTCTTGATCCTTTTCTTCTCCAGGTGGTTTCTAGTCTCCTTGCTCACCAAAACCTAGGCAGACTCTTTGTATTCAGTAGAAGTACAGGAGAAATAGCACAAGTAAGACTTCAAAAAGCTACAAGGCTTTGTCCCCCTGCCAGAGGTAAAACACCAACACTCTGCCAAGGCAGAAGCTGTATAAACCTGTACTTCAGTGATAAATCAGATGCATGCATGAGTAAGCTGGAGCTCACTTCATGATTCTGTGACTGAACATCCGTTCCCTGCTTCAAACAGCAGAGGAACATGGAAACATGTTAATTCATGAGACCCAACGACTGATGATTTCTTCAGAAAACAGGAATCCTAAAGGAATTTACATCCAAATCAGAATTATTCTAGAACTAGAGCTGTGTCATCCCCTAACAAAAGCCATCTAAGGCCAACATTCAGCCACAAGTTGACATACAATACCTTTCTTGTCATCTCCAGCAGCCACCTCAGCCAAGTAACGGTAGTAGTCTCCTTTCATTTTCAAATAGAAAACTTTACTTTCTGCTTGTGAAGCATTAGGGATCAAGAACTTTTCCAACAGAGACTAAAAGAGAGACAAAGAACACAGTGTTTTGAACATACATACTTGTACAGCACACTGAACCAACAATTCAATTATCCTACAATCTATTTCAAAGTCAGGCCAGCTTTACTTTTTGCCTATTTTCTTCACATCCCACATCGCATATTTAGCTAAGGAGAACATGTTCTGGCTCACAATTCTAGGTATGAGAAGGAAGCTGCATGCTGTGCCTCGATGGGGAGAAGGTGGCCGTGTTAATTTAGCAGACGAGTCTTGTATGACCAAAGGAAGGGTTTCTCTAAGCCCTTACACAATACCCTGACAAAAATAAGGTAATCCAAAGTGTCTGGGCAGAGGGTATAGCATGGAAGAAAGTCTGCATCCACAGAAGATAGCAAAGGGATTTGAAGTATCAGCTGCCAAATCAGAGACCCCAATATCTTACAGGCAATAAATAAGCCTCGTTAAGCCAGTTCCCATTAACTGGAATGCTGTGCTGGCATCACCAGTGAGAAACTACAAGGAGAACCTTGATTCTTGCATTTCCAGACAGCTGACAACCTGACAGTCAGCTGTGTAGCACTGAAAAGCACCAGCCACTTGACATTATGTGCTGCCCTAACAGGTATTTCCTATATCTTCTTCCAAGGCAGAAGTAGCTCTCTGGAGTCACTCCACCAGATCTTCCCTGTGGGCTGCCAGTTAAGACCATGTTTTTCTAGATTATTCTAACTGCTTATTAAATTAACATAGCAAGTTCCCAGCTGCAGCAGTCACATAATTTAGCAAGAGTTCTATTATGATGAAAAGAAAAAAAGGAAAAAAAATCACTAGCTCCAACACATTTAGTCTAATTAAGGTACAAGCTTGTCAAACTTCTTCCTATTGAGTCCTTGAAGTCAGACTTTGAAACAAAAGCCAGTTATTTAGAAGCCAGAAAAACTGCAGAAGTGCTCCTGAACACTCAAAATTAAATCACATAAGCTGTTACATATACTTTACTAAGACTGTGTAGCAAACAATTATTTTTAAAAGAGGTTTTAGTAAGATTTTTGGTGTCTTTTTTTCCCTTGTAAGTTAGATGACTGACATTTCAGTTTTGCCTCACGCTTTTTAGCTCATTTCCAATGACACCACAGAAACGGACCATCTAATCTGGTCCCAGCCCATGGAATGATGGCTGCAGGTTGGGTACCTTACACTACGTACTCACAGGATGGGCATACCCTGAACACCGTAACCACTGTACTGTGACACAAGGACCAATGGTACCTACATGGGTAGGTACAGGTTTAAATTGAAAGTGGGGAGGTTTAGATTAGATATCAGGAAGAAATTCTTCCCAGAGAGGGTGGTGAGGCACTGGAACAGGTTGCCCAGAGAAGCTGTGGATGCCCCATCCCTGGAAGTGTTCAAGGCCAGGCTGGATGAGGCTTTGAGCAACCTAGTCTAGTGGAAGGTGTCCCTGCCCATGGCAGGGGGGGTGGAACTAGATGGGCTTTTAGGTCCCTTCCCACCCAAACCGTTCTATGATTCTATACTCTGCTGAACAGGCCAACTGACAAAGCTGCAGAAAACTTTGTAATTCACAGAAAGAGCAAGAAAAGCGAACAAGTTCAGGTTTTGGTTCTTTTTTTTGATTAAAGTAGTGATGATTTGTTTATAGAAATCACAAATATTTAGCCCAGTAGCTGCAACCTTGTGTAAACCCTTCAAAATGAAGTGACCTATTACGGCAGCTCGCTCTCACTGCTCTCTCAGCAGACAGCGTAATGACGTAGTCCGGCTGACAGGAACCAAAATCAGACGAGGTTCAGCTATGCCTACGTTCCAATGAGATAAAAACCTGTTTGCGGACTCTCTTTATTGGTTTCATCAGAATGGAAGGTATTTATTCAGTCCTCTACTATCAGATATTTCCAGTATCGTGGGGGTTGGCATACAGCTTTGTCGTATAACCACCCAGGGAGACAAAGAATACTGTGTGTCCTTGCTTCCCATGTGAATGACGGCAGAGACAACCCCGTGGCAGTAGCAGTGTTTTTATGGAGCCAAGCCACCCCATGCCAAGGGCACCCTTCCGGAGGGCGTACCCCTACGCGAGGAGAAGGGTTCAAACCACCTCTGCCCCAGTGCAGATGGAATGAAGCAGGAGGCTGTGTGGTATATGGTTCACGTGACGACTTACGTGATCTGCTCTCACCATTAGAGGCCTTCAGGATTCACAGCTATGACATTTCTCATCAGTGCCAAGAAACACTGACTTCAATGACAAATGAAGGTTCCCATCTACTCAGAACAAGGCTCCTTATTAGTTTTTCTCTGTAGGACTGCAATTAAGTCAGGTGTGGCAGCTTGCACCTACCTTTCCAGCACCGTGGGGGGTTGCCCACCTTCTATACCCTTCACTAACTGGTTACACGAAAATATTTTCAGTGATTCTCGAAACAGAAATTACTCATTGTCTAAAAGTACAGCTCCGCTTGCTCCCATAGCGGGAATGAAACTTCAAGATTTAAACGTCGCTTTGATCACAAATGAGGTCAAGTTCTTTGCAACCCCCTAACTAAGTGAATTGCAGGCAGAAAAAAGGAAAGACTACCAATGGAGAAAGTCTTCCTGATCAGAGAGATAGATACTAGGCAAGGCAACCTTGAAGGAGACCTACTAGGAAGCTGGAAGGGGGACTTTTACAAGAGCTTGTAGTGATAGGACAAGGGGTAACAGGTTTAAACTGAAAGTGGGGAGGTTTAGATTAGATATCAGGAAGAAATTCTTCCCGGAGAGGGTGGTGAGGCACTGGAACAGGTTGCCCAGAGAAGCTGTGGATGCCCCATCCCTGGAAGTGTTCAAGGCCAGGCTGGATGAGGCTTTGAGCAACCCGGTCTAGTGGAAGGTGTCCCTGCCCATGGCAGGGGGGTTGGAACTAGATGGTCTTTAAGGTCCCTTCCAACCCAAACCGTTCTGTGATTCTGTGTACTGAAAAAGAGCTTTAAACCCATGTCAGATTTAGAAGACTAACTAAGAAAATGCCTTTGAACAGCTATTCACAGAGTACAGCCCTTGCAAAGAGGCTCTGACTCCGACTGCACTTGTAGCTTGCTCATATCTGGATGAAAGAGTCTTTTATACAAACGACTCGTAGGACTGGTAGGCCACATATCTCTGGGAGAATTTTATTTACGCCGCATACTTCATAAACAGCAGCAACAAAACCTGAAAGCAGATTAACATTTAAAAGCAAGCATGCGAAATTACTGAAAGGAGATCACTCCCCTATTATTTATTTAGTACTATATATTCTGTTTCTCCTGTTTGTACCAGTCTCTATTTCACTATATATTTTCTTTTACTGGCATAAGTAAACACAAAACACTCCTTTCGAGTTAGCCTGAAGATTCAGAGCACACTGATTTATCCTAGAGACGCACTGAAAGCTGCAATCTGCAGGGCGGTGGTGTGGCTACAGAAAGCCATGGACAAGAACAATCAAGCTACTGACCTTTCAGAGTGCAGTTACAGAAGATAAACTGGTTATGCCTACATCTTGTTAACATTTTGTTATCTGCTAACACATCTGCTTGTGTTTATATATATATATATATATTTTTTAAATAGCTTTAACTGTAAGGCTTCTCTGGAGGATACCATTTTTTTCCATAACGAGGAATATCTTGATATTTAAGTCCTATTGATGGGCTGTTTGCCCAAAGCAGAAGAAACAGAAATAAGAACAGTTTCATATTATCAACGAACGATACATACCTACCTTCTCTGCCCTTTGCCAGTTGATAAGGTATCATTTACCAGTACAGAGCTGACCACCACATGGGCCACTGAAGTGCAAACAGCTAGTCCAAGACCAGACCGATAAGCTAACCTGTAACTAAGTCCGTTACGTGATCCGCATCTCTGCGGCACACACAACACCCTGACAACGGAAGTCCATACGGCATGGGTGCATTATAGCTACGTGGTACGTAGCTAAGTCCTCATGCTTGTTCATGACGTTCCTGCTATCCTGCCAAATCTCCATCCATTTTTGATGTATGCTAACATGCACTAGCTACAACTCCATGGGCAGTTAATTACAGTGCCTCAATCAGACTCTAGTAGAAACAGCTTTTTAAGCAAAACCAAAGCACTGCTCCCTACCCCCGAAACCCCACAACTACTCAGCTGTAATTGCCAGAGCTTTTAATTTGACAGCACAAATCCAACTGCTGTGAAACAAACCATGGCATTGTAGTCAAGTAGGCAGATGCAGCAGCATCTTAGAGCACTTTTCAGCCAAAACCTGTAACAGCTTGTACAAGTGCTTCTAAGACTTTTCATAGCAAAGTCATACACAGTCCTTCCAGAAAGACTTAAGGGAATAGTATTACTCAACCCTCCCCCTCCCAACATGCATGTACTAAAATTTGAATATCAACTCTTATTAATACACTGGCCACTAAAAAAAAAAAAAAAAAAAAATCAGGCTTCAGCACTTCCAATTTGCAACTGTAATTATGACTAATTTAACAGCTTTTTCTAGTAGCGTGGACTGGGACCGACAGCACCTTCAAACTCGAGAGGTCAGCTGTGCTCACACATGCCATAGGTAAGAAACCGCATGTTTGGTACATTCCCTCACCCCCAGCAAGTATGCACTATAGGAAAGTCTTAGTCTCCAAATCTCCGAAGAGGTAACAAAGGCTGCACGCACACAGCTTTATTATTCTAGTCACAAACTTGAATCCTGGATTTTTTAAAACACCAAACTGGAAAGAGATCCGCTTTCTTCCTTCTTACTCATGTCCTTTTGCCAGAGAAAGACACAGTCAACAGATGTGTTTGCAGCCGATTTTGATGAAAGGCCCTATGGACCTGTTCTGGTGGTTCTGCAAGTCTGAAAGGTAGGAGGTATCACACAGGAGTGTGAAAGAAGTGTAACAAGTAGTACTTCTGTGTAACAAAAACACCCACCACCCAACCCTCTACAAAAAGTCTGCCTTCTCTTTACTGCAAGGAGACATGCTTCAGTTCGTCAAGATGCAGGGAGAACTTCAGCTAAAGACAGGAAGTCAACCCATGAAGATTTGAATATTCCTTTCCTGACGCTTGAAACCTAGAACTACCCTTCTTTTAAAAGCATGTGCTTACGTCTTTGGCAAATGACTTGTGTGGGCCAGAAGGCGATTCCCAAATTCATCACAAAGAACATTAAAATCAATGCCTCAGTCTTGCCTTGTTGCTTACAGTTCTGGGCGTATTTCTCTTTATTAAAGGCTCAGTCTCAGTACATGTTATTGCCTGGGAACTTCAGATAATTATTAATGCACTTGAGGATTGCATCAACAGCTCAATTTTCTATTTAAGATATTTCCCTCCTGCCAAACAGGTCATAAAATCACCAGATTCTAGAAAAATATAGTTGTAAATGAGCAAGCAATACATAGTGAAAGTACTGAGAACAAAGAACTTTGTTTTTCAATACCAAATATCAATTATTAAGATACAGTGTTGGGTAAAAAACCCTAGAACTACTGGAGAAACAAGAAGATATTGCCCTCACATGAAAGAAACAAGCTGCAGAATGGCAAAAATCCAAAAGAACACACTGATAAACATTAGCAAAATTAAACAGTACGGTTTTGCTCAGAACTAACGAGAGAGGCCATTTGTTTTCATGCAGCATTGATAGCCACCTGACAGTTACAACATTATTTCTAGTTTTTAAGATAAATTACACTGCAGTATTAGCTGAACTTCAATTCACTTGTCATCTATCTAGGATATATGGCACAGGGATGAAGACAACATGGAAGAACTCTATTTTTTTTTTTATATTCATGGAAGACATGAAAGAAACATCGTATTTTTTGTTAAGCTCAGCCTGAAAGCCTGTTTCTTTGACATGTCACGCTAACTGACAATGGCCTAACATTGTCATCATGTTAAGCAGCCACCACCTGTCCCCAAGATGTTAGAAGAACACAGAAGGGATTGTACTGGCTGACAGGACTCTGTTTACTACCCTACCTGCAACACTGCCTAAAAGAGGATGCCACTAGAAAAATACGTAAAGAAAGCAAGAAAACATCACGCTTCCATTAGCCTCCATCAATGCCTACGGACCTGCTGAGCCAGATGTGATTTCCCTGAACGTAGTAACCTTCAATGGGCTTCTCACCCACATTCCACATGCTCTGTCCAAACTCCCCTTACATCAACATAACCTTAATACCCACGATACACAATGGAGAAGAAAACAGAGATACTTGACTACCTGCACGCGAGAAAGTGTGACTTTTGTCTTAAACCTGCTTCCCAGTTTCATGAAAGTTTAGCTTATAAAAGCATGGGTACTCAAGTCTGGACTTCTTTTAGAAGACCATCAGGTAACTTCACATTATTTGAAGAGTTTCAGTACCATTTCCAAACAGGCACCAAAAGCCCCTGCTGTACTTTCACACCCATCCAGGTAGTTACTTTATTCTTTTTTTTTGAGGAAAAGAAAAATAAGACAAATGTGATGGGTATCAAGAAAAGGGCCATCCAGCTGAGGCACTGTGTTAGAACAAGCAATAAAACTACAGTCTATTGAATCTTAAGATTCAGCTTTGTAGATGCATCAAGAGACACTTAGCAACTGCAACCTAGGGAGTACCAAGCTCCCCATGTGCCTTTGTGGTGGGAGACATGGAACTATCCAGAATGCCATTACAGTGTTGACTTGCCGTTTTCCAACTACCTGCTCACCTGAAGAGGAGTATTTTAAGGAATTAGACAGTTAGAGTAGCAGGTGGCCTTAGGCTGGCATTCAGATATGTGGATTCAGATTAGCGTTTCCAGGCATACAACTGTGGGAAGAGCTGCACGTGGTGGATTTCATCAGGGGGAACCCACTAACCAAGCAGCACACCTTTGTTCAGCTGCTCTTTCACAGACTTCTGTTTTGATCACAAAGTTACTAAAGTAGGCCACCTCTGTCAGAGGAGTTCAAGACACCCATCATTCCCACAGAAAGCTTGCGTGTGATTTCCCACACGTGTGTTTTCTGCCTCAGCACCACCGTTTGGAAAGCTAGCCGGGCTGTAAACCACCACGCGCAATTAGCCACGCCGCACAGGCCGGCACACACGCTACCAAGGGTTTAACCAAGCCGTTCCTGGCCAGTGGCAGTTTGTTTGCATACATCTATCTGCATTGTTGGGGGAAAATGACAAATATTTGTATTTTTAAGGGGCGTGGTTTTAGACAATCCCTTCATAAACCCAGGCCGTTTGGAGACAGGTCGATCACGCTACTTCTGATGACAGTTCTGCCCAGAGCAGGGCTCTACAACTGCTGCCTCACAGGTGACCTCTAGCCCTCTTGGGGGAAAACCAAAAGCACTGTTCTGCTGTCAGCCTTCTACTCTGCCCAAAAGCAAAGGCTCTTGTTTAAAGGTAGCTACAGATCTCTACATACTCACTTGCTCACTAGAGCAAGAATTCAAGAAAATCTGTCAAACAGTAGCGGCCTGTGGGGCTGGAGATCTCTCTGGTAAAACATCTGCTGAAGAAGGGAACCAGCCTGCTGCCTGTACTCAGTACCAGTTACTCTCTCTTCCCATCACACCGGCTGCCCACACAGACAGACAGTGTGGAAAAGGTGAGAAGAGAAGCCTGGCTGGAAGAGAGAGGGTGAGAATGACAAGCCTGAGCAGGGAAGAAATTCAGAATCTGGGACAAAGGACCTTCAGGGGGCAGGGAGGATTCATGCGACAGTGGGAGATGTGACATGCAGGGGGTGTCTCTACTGAGGGGATCAATAACAGCAGAAATCCCCTGGAACTGGTAAGAGCAGAAAAGAGATACACTTGGTTAGCAGCTTTGCTGTAGTCAATCTGGTGAAGATCTAGAAAGGGGAAAAAAACCCAAACATGGAGGAAACCAGGCCTGAATAATAAGAGGATAACTGAAAAAGAAAAGAGAAAGGACTGAAGGGCTAATACAGAAAAGGGAATTGTGTGTAACAAAGAATGGCAAGAAGTTTTAGCTTATTAAAAAATACTAGCAGGACAGTCTAATTGTGTTTCTTTAGAAAAAAGAACAAAAGCAGTATCACATATGGGCAGGCAGAGGAAAACACGGGAGAAAGAAGTAGGACACCCAGAAAAATCATCTTCATGCTGACACACGTGCTGGGGGATAGAACTAAGTCACTATGCCCTACAACACCTACAGGGTGCTTAGAGGGAAGCTGTGGCACGGACAGACGGACACACCACCGGTCTGCATAGGAAGAGGATGGGAAATGCGGCGATGGGGGGCAGCATCTCTCATTGCATGCTTTTGCACCAATATACGTAGCTCACCTTGCAGATCTACCCTCTCCAACTTCGACTCCTGTGCCCTTCACTACCTTGTTCCTTCTACCACTCTGCTTTCCCATTAGTATTTACGGCAAGGGAAGCAAATGTGCTTAACATCAGGATATACTCTGAGATTATTCAGAGTATCTCGAGGTGGAAGGGACCCGTAAGGATTGAGTCCAACTCCCTGCTCCTCTCAGGACTACTTAACACTAAGCCATATGACTAAGAGCGCTGTCCAAACACTCCTTGAACTCCGACAGGCTTGGTGCTGTGACCACTTCCCTGGGGAGCCTGTTCCAGTGACCGACCGCTCTCTCAGTGAGGAACCTTTTCCTAACGTCCAGTCTGAACTTCCCCTGGGGCAGCTTCATTCCGTTTCCTCGTGTCCCATCACTGGTCACCAGAGAGAAGAGATCAGCACCCTCCGCTGCCCCCTTTGAGGAAGCTGTACGCTGCCATGAGGTCACCCCTCAAAAGACCTTTAAAGTCATTCATGGCAACCATTACCGGTTTTTACCGGAGTATGCTTAACACCACATGACAGTAAAAGGAGCCACATTTTGATGCATAGGCAAAAATACCTCTCCAGTTTAGCAACCAACACTGAGAAATCTCACACAAAAGGCAGCAGCCAATAAGGTGTTTAATAGAAAAGTAATTTGGATTAAAGTATTTGTTGAGGCATTGCTATAGACATGAATAAAGAATACAGTTTCTGCTAAGGATCAAAACCAATGTGCAATTTTTACCTTTTTTAATCATCTCATTAATTTATTTCTTGAATATTGGAGACTTGCAACAACATAGAATAGTGCCAAATGCATTGACCAGTATACTTGGAAGAAACAGAATATGTTCTGAGAAACTTGAGTTAATTCAAAATTGAAATCAATTGAGTTGGATGAGAAATTCTGCTAGACAGGTAGGTCTAGGCGACAGCTGTGTCCTCGTTCAGAGTACAGCCACGATATTCTAGCTGTCTTAAGACTCTACACTTTAAGTCTCCAAAGAAACACGACTAAAAAAAACCCCAAAACATGATGTAACACTTTATACTCAATAAGAAACAGAAGTAGGAACCATTTATCTTTAGCAGCTTGTACTCGGAGCAGATCTAAAACCTCCTGAAGTAGACTGTGTAACTATTAGGAGTTCATTATAGCATGCAATGTTAATAGAAGCATTTTATTAGCAAAAATGCCATTTTAGTGATGCAAGCCTACCCTGCACTAGGAGAATCAGTTAGGGATCAGATTCCCATTGTTAAGTATTTTTTTTACGTGTAAAATCATGAAAGGTAACACCATCCAGAAAAGAAGAAGAAAAGACCTCAAAAACACCCACTACCTCATCTGAGCTGCAGTAAACCTGATCAAAAAAAATTAAGAATTTACTGTTCATCTCAGCAGCATCAT
This sequence comes from Eurypyga helias, assembly GCF_000690775.1. NCBI lineage: Eukaryota > Metazoa > Chordata > Aves > Eurypygiformes > Eurypygidae > Eurypyga > Eurypyga helias. The sequence goes on along the minus strand of NW_010232417.1, from coordinate 8,642 downwards.
GACTTATTACTTCTCATGAGAAGAGGCATTGCCAGTCTTCTGTCAAATTTCAAGAAAAATAAGTAACTACACAAGAGCTGACGTTCAGTAAAAAAAAAATAGGTTTAAGAAATAATCCCAATCTTAATGCTCTTCAATCAACCTTAACAGCACCAGCTTTCTCACCCTCTTTCAGAATGGTTGCCAACTACTGCCTGACCAGTCAACCAGCTTCAGGTTCAAAGCCAGGAGCTGCCATGTCTGCCTCCAGCGAAGGACAAGTTAAAGGTTTGAGCAGCTGCTTCAGAAGCACGTACTTCTGTCAAGTGCACGCCAACAAGACAGAAGTTTCCAGATAAAACCAGAGATTATGTGGCATCTGTTTATACAGATGTACAGAGATAACGTACTAACTCTGCTCATGTTCTAAATTTTATATTTCTCCCACTTACAGCTTTCACAGGCACAGTGAAAGCTCTTATCTTAATGCACCATGTCTACTGTTAGCCTTCCAAGTAACCAACCAGGGAAACAACCACACAGCAGCTTCACAAAATTGCAAGTACACACAATGAAGTTCTTGCTTCAACAGCAAAGAAGGAGAGCATCTGTCACAGGTGACTGAACTGATGAACTTACTCTAGCTACCTTTTTATTTTTAAATCAAAGCCAACTATTAAACATTAATGCCAAGTGGAATTAATACGGCAGAGTATTGGTTATAAAGATTTGTTCTACTCCCAATAAAAGCAGAGGATTTAGTCACATGTATATACACAGGCGTGCATGGCTATATAAATATGAGCAGTAACTCATGATCAATTTGGTTTTCTGCACTTATGTAAAGGACCTTAGCTGATTTTATGATAAAAGGGTGCATTAAACACACATATCAACATTATGGGTGCACTTCTTGGTAAGATTAATAAGTACTAGCTCACCTTTCCTCATGCAGCCCAACCACCAGTAAATTGTTTCTACATGCTGGAATCTAAGATCCTTTCAAACAGGAGCTGAAGTTTCATGCATTTACCATTGCATGAGCAACGCAGGATAAATAAAAACCAACACAAGCCATCTCCTATTTGCGCTGATCCATGAATGATGTTTTAATTCTCCAAGATTCAACAGGTTTTCAATAGTTTAATTTGCTTAAAAAAAAAAAAAGACTATTTGCTTAAAGAGGAAAAAAAAGGAAATTACTCTAATTTAGGCAGTGCTTTGACTGCAGGGAAGGAAAAAAAAAAAAAAAGAAAAGAAAAACCCAACAGCCAAAAGGAAAAAAACCTGAAAGGGTGTAGCTACAATCAGGGAAGCGATTAAAGGATTAACAAAGTGAAATCATGAGGTTGATGCAAATTGCCTCAGCCTCCTACCTTCAATATATGTGAGCAATTATACCAGCCAAACCCTAACTGAAAAAGCTAGACTTAATCAAAAGCTTAAATTATAACTATCCTGGGAAGTTAGTAAACCCTGGCTGCATTTTGCTCTGCAATATATAAAAATTCATTCAGAGAAGACTACTCACACACTTCCACATATGCTACTGCACATTACCCATTACCATCTTTTAATAGAAGTTTTAACAGCTTGAGGGGACATCTTGAGTTTTATGCCCAGGTTTGCACTCCATGGTACAAGAGAGACATGGATACACTGAGGCGAGTCCAGTGGAGGCCACCAGCATGATTACGGGGCCGGAGGACATGAGGTAGAAGGCAAGGCTGAGCGCGCTGGGTTCCTTCAGCATGGAGAAGGCCAGCAGATCTTACTGCTGTGCACAGCTGCCCAGAGAGGATGGAGCCAGACTCTTCCTGGAGGTCTACAGTGAAATAACAAAAGGCAGCAGACAAACTGAAACAGGAGAAATTCTGACTACATAACTACATACAAGGATTTTTTTTTTCTCCTTTAACCATAAATATTATGACAGGCTGCCCAGGGAGGCTGTGGAATCCCTATCCTTGAAGATGTTCAAAATTTGACTGACAAGGCCTTGAGCAATGTGATATAACTGGATCAGTTCTGAGCAGAATTTAAGTAAATGACCTCCCTTCCAACCTAAATTATTACACCAAAACCAGCTTAAAGTCATAAGGACTAAGTTTCTTCGAAGCAAATATTTTGGGCACTAGATTTCAACACATTAACCACCCCCTTTCTGTGACCGACATTCTGCAAATAGAAGCTTCTACAAACACTTCCCCTCCTTCTCTGAAAACATGAACTAAAGGACACAGATCTCAAAGACAGAAAGAAAGTGCAGTCAGAAATTAAGAGTTAAACAAGCCTGAAGGAGTCACAGAACTAAAGGAAGCACTTTCCAGCCAGAACGTTGACTTTTTGGTTAGTATCAGGTATCTTCATAGCACAGAAGGTTGTATGGTATAATCAGGCACTCGAGCTCATGAGCAAACTCATCTGCTTGCTAGCACCACTGTGTAGGTTAGCTGTGTTCTCCGACCGTCAGGAGGGCACACTGAGCATACAGTGGTTGACTTTGAAGAAAAAACCCTCACACATGTACATGTCAAGAAGCTGATGGCTTCCTATAGGAGAGAGGACTAAAATTCCTATTCCTGACATTAAGAATTAGTGCAGAAACAGGTTTTATAGATGTTAACATAGTAACCCATTAGATGTTTGCAGGCAACTAGAAAACAGTCCCACAGTAATTTGAGTATGATGGCAACAGGCATTAACTCTGTGGTATGTTCCTTAAAAAGCCATTTAGATGCATTCTGAATGGAATTACACCCCCACACAGTGAACTGCAGCCCCATGACAGGTTACTCAACTTTCTCCTACTCCCCCCTCAAAACAATATACATAGGAAAGAATTGCAAACCTAAAGTCACTTAGTTGAGATTTAAGCGCACCTCCTCTTCTACCAACAGTTGCCACTTCTAAAAAGTGAGGCATCCATAACAAGCACAAGGCAGTCTAAGTAACATAAGCAGGCAGGGAATACTATTTTATGCTTCTGAGCATGAAGTGAGGAAGACAACAACCTGGTGAAGAAAGACAACTAAACTTATTCCGAGGGTCCTGAACAGCACCATAACCTCCAGCTTTTCTGGCAGGGAGGGAGTGGGGAAAAAGTGCTGTGTAGCATCACTGTGCAACAGTAAGTCTAGAATGCTGAAGGGCAGTCAAGGTTTCAGGAAGCTCTCCAGAACTTAGGGGGAACAACCCAAAAGGAAAAGCAATAGTGAAACAGAGGGCTTGGGCACAGCACGCCAAGACGTGGTACTGCAGGCATGACCGTGGGGGAACCTGGAGGAGGAAGGGACATTACCCAGAAGACCGGGCATGGGGGAAGAACATGGGAAGTGTCATAAAGTGAACACAGCCAGTTGTGTTTGAAATGATGAGTTTACATTTAGCTCACGTCAGAAACTGCCTGAAAGGTAGTACGAGTTTAAAGCACCTGAGAACCTCAAACAGGCAAGCAGTATCAGATGTTAGCTACTCCAAGACCTCTCCACACGTTTTTTCCTGTACTTCAAAATCCCCATTAATTGAAAAATTCACCTTACTGCAGATTTCATTTGAAACACTTCATTTACAGTTTTTAGTGTTTTACATTTTTAGTTCCCATTAACTGCAAACAAAAGCAATTTGAAGAAAACTCACACCAGTTTTCATTATGGAAATGACAAATAAAAGATCATTCTACTGGTATTTTAGCCGGGCTCTCCCTTCTACTATAGAAAGTGAAACAGGATGTGAAGCACACACTTAGCTAACATGAGGAAAAGTACTTAACAAAAAGCTTAATTTCCTGTACCAATCCAAAATTTCTGAGGCTGAAAATCTTCTATAATACTCAAGTGCATTTAAGATGCTCGAGTATAGCAATGTACTTCTCCACGCAGACTGTATTATTCCTGAAGAATTTGCAAGTTCAGCCTTTATTATTACAGCACAAGGAACTTGTGCTATGCACAATGTGTCACAGTTATTTGCAGTTTATCAGCACTGCCAGACCAACTCCAACTCAGAGTCAGTTATACTACACCTGAAAATACTGTCAGATACACACTGGAGAATTGGTGCTGGACCGAGGGATTTTAGGGGTCTCTTCTTTGTATGGCAGCACTCCAAGGCTGCAGCAAACACGAAGACGAGTTCAGCTGTTCTCAGAGCTGGAGAGGTACCCTACAGCAGGTTCAAGTGAGGGAAGGTTTAGGAATTGGCAAGGATGTATAAACTGGCTTTTCCTGCTGCAAGGTCAGTATAAAGAAGAAAAGTAAACGGTTGGACCTGACCCACATACCCGCTAAAGTGTTACCACTGAGTCTAATGGTTACAAAGGAAGAGATGTCCAGTGTTAATTGCTGTTGTTCACTCCCTAAGTTAGTGAAAGAGGTGGGAACAGAACCCAGGCTCAGTTTAGTATGTCTACTGGATTAGAGGAGCTTTTTCTTCCAACCCACGAGTAATTTGATTCCAACAAATGAGGGAAGAGAGCGAGAAGCTGCGGCGCAGCCAGCTTTGGCTACGTTCTGCTGGTCACAAACACATTCTCTTAATTGGTTTCCTCCCTTCCACACTGAAGTTAGGACACCAGTCACTTCCACACTCAGCTGTGAAGTAATATTTAATACCCTGGGGTGTTACATAAGAGCCTAGCAGGCAACTGAAGACACAACAGCTCCAACAGATTCACATGCTGAATCAAAGATACAAAAGTGTCCGAGCTCCTTTTTTACTGTAATTGATAAGGCTCGTGACTGAAAGCTTTGAAAGTTTGTTAACACTTCAGGTCCTATTAATGGCATACTTCACACCAATCAAGACTTGGTAAGCCTTGTTTTTCACTTCTGCGAGCAGTTACAGACTAGATTATGCTGTACAAAAATTGCGTGGGATCTTCTGAAAGGAAAAAAAAGAAAATCCAAGTTCTACGCTTGCACTGTGCAGACTCCTGTTCATGAAAACCAACTAAATGTGTCACCATGGCTCTTTTTTCTCTGTTAAAGCAAAGCGGGTGTCAAAGAAAGCAACATGGTCAGTCACCTTTCTCGGCAGGTAAGAAGGAATATGAACAGGTTATCACAACAAAGAACCAAGAATATGTTTTTAAATGCAATTAACAATGTCAACTGCAGTGCATGCCATTTGAAAGCATTTCTACATCTTAGCCCTTGAATAAGTTTTTCTTTTTTTGTTTTTAAACCCAAGTCTAAAAAAGTAGTTTTATTACTGCTAATCATTGCCTACGGCATTGTTTCTTCTGGAGAGCAATTTTTCCTTAATCTATTAAGAAGAACTGGACAGCAACACTAAAAGTTAGTAAGACATTAACTGCCTAAAGTAGTAAAGTGTCAAAGAATAATAAATTATTTGAATAATGTATGCATCTCATTAAACACAAGAGAAATTCAAGTCTATTTGAAATTCAGATAATTTAACATGATTCCTCATTCATATGCCCCCCTCCCCCTGATATTTTGGTCGGTGCAGGAAACTCTAAAGCTAGGGTTTTGGTTTAGTTTTCCTATTTAGCATGCACAATAAAAGCTAGTTTCACCTCAATCTGGCTTCCATTATCAGAAAAAATAGTAATTGCAAGCACTAAAATCTAAAAGGGGGTTTTTAAGCCCAATGACTTAGTTAAAATGATTTCTTAAGCCCAAACGTAGTTTACAGAAGAACTTCAGATCACTCTGAACTGGAAGCATCCACCCCTGAGGACTTTCCCATCCATAAAATAAATACTTAATAACCAGAAATTAGAATGCCAGATTTGAATCTTTATTTCCCTGGCTTAAACAGAGGAGCCACCACTTAACGACACTAGTAAATCAGTTCTGCCCTCTGTTTCAGTTTGGCATTTCCGTGTTCCTAGCGAAGTTTAAGAGTTATCCTTACACAAGATAACAAAACATAACGAAACTGGGTGTGTTACAATAACCATGGAGGCCAGCCTCAACTGGAGGCCAAGGCTCGGAATTATCCATGCCGACTTCTACACACCCTTGGAGAACCAGTCTTCTGGAAGTCATCACCACCCATGTCATTTAGTTATCTTAAACGGCAAGCAGAATTTATGCTGCTCATTGCTCTTAGTCTTTGTCTGACATCAGATCTTCAAGCACATACGTAGGTATTTAACACCTCCCTCACAGCACATGCCATTGTCACCTCCAGGTATGTGATGCCTCGTCACACATGGGGTGACACCCCAGCATGGCCCACAGTCCGATGGATAATCCTATTGCTGACAGTCACATCTAGCTCACAAGTGGTCGGGGGACTGGACATCCGTTCATCGTGTGCTCGCTGAAGCAGCTGAAAAAACCTCACAGTCTGGAATAAGCATTTGGAAGAGGTTCGGGTTTCAGAAACCAGCCTCCTGAGGAAAACCTAGGGTTGTTTGCCGGGTATACACACATTTTAACCTAACTACAAGCCACAGAAAATGCCTAACTTGAACATCCTTTTAGTTTGCTACTAAAAATTTTAAGTTTAAGAGGGTATCACAGCATTTTTACTGTCTCTTCCTGCAGACAATTTTCTGCATGGCTGAGTCATAACTAACATTACATCATCTTACCCAGGGAGGGGCACAATTTCCGTAGAGTAAGAACTACCTCTTACAACTAGAGCAGCGTATTAAAGTTGCAGAAATCAAAGTGATCTAGGGTACAAATACTGCATTGAGGTGGAAGGGTGGAGGAGAAAACCCCAAACTAAACCTCTATCTAGACCAGTCTTGAGGAAATACGTTGATTTTTCCTATTGCTTTACATACAATAACGTTTCAACATGTCTCCACATCCATTAGCATTCATAACTATGGTGACTTTTATATAAATAATCAATACATTGGGGAGAAAGAAGAGTCAAGCATTTTTAAAACCCTGTCCTTCAGAAACAGCACAGACCAGACCTTACTGACCGACCAGAAGTAGTCCCAGAGGACTCAGCACCGTTTACCCTGCAACTCTAAGTAAAAATGGATCAACAGTTTCATTATTTCTCACCAGCACATCATTGCAGATGTCTCTTAGCTCAGTCTCGATTTTCTCTCTGTATTCTCGAGCCATCTGCTGTTTTTTCTCAGCGCCTTCCGTCTTTTGTTCAATACTTGAGACGACTCTCCAAGATGACCTACGGGCTCCTACAACATTTTTATAGGCAACAGAGAGAAGATTCCTCTCTTCGTTGGACAACTCGGCTCCTTGCTCAGTCACAGACTTCATGCAACTTGCCATGTCATCATATCTTTCAGCCTGCTCAGCCAGTTTGGCCTTCTGCACCAGCTCATTTTTATCCATGCTGATATTTCTAAAGAGGAAAAATAGCGAGGCATTATTCAGACACTGATCAAAGGAAAAGGTTTTTTAAGTTCATATGCAGAGCAACCGTTCTCTAAGTAGTCTGGAACTCTAGAAGGCATGGCTGAAATCCAGAACACCAGGCATAAGAGCACTCAATGCTCTGACACACAGAACGAAGACTTAAAGTCACTGCTTCCTCCTGGAAATTCGTTAACTTTAACAAGTATGTTTTTGTTTTAATAAAGGCAAACAAAAGCATCCAAAGGTGAAGTGAAAGCAAATAATTCCTATTTTATGCACATAAACGATCCCAGTTCTTTGCCGTAGCGCTCTCATAAGGCTACATTCTAGCCACAGTATCAACTGCATATAATTAACAATATAACTAAATTGATGAAGAAAATACGCAGTAGTAAGTTTTTCACATGAACGGACCAAATAAAGGCTAGACAAACAGCACCAGGCAACTCTCTGTGCCTTAACAGGATCTTGCAATTTGATGCACAAGGACTTGGCCTAGGGAGCTACTAATCAAATCCCACACGCGACGTTACAGAGTCAGAATGCACCAAATATCTAAATTTCAAGGTGGACACACTTCAACGTCCTTAACTTCCTTCCCCAAAATGGGATACGGTAGATGTTCTGTGCCAGGTACTGCTTCTCAGCCTGAGCTGTTACGCTTTCAGAGACAAAAGGAAATGTTACTATTTAAAAATATTACTTCAACACCAGTATTTGAGATAACACGACCTGGCTGAGATGCTTCATAACCTGCATCTTATCAGCACTTAAAAAAAAAAAAAGCAAGCTCTGCTGAGCAGAGACATAAGGGTTGGGTTTTTTTTTTGGTACATCAGGAAATACTCCTCCTCCCTCACCCTCCACCCTTTTATGCATCTTAATCATTCTGAGGCCCAGGAAATGTGCTTTGGGATACACTATCCTTTAAAGTTTGACAAGATGATTTAAAAGCAAACCCCAGTTTTGGTCACGGATGCTTCATGTGTTTCTACGTATTCCATACGCAACAATCCCGCATCTCCATCTCTAACCATTAACCTTTTGGTCAATTTCTCCGGAGTTACCACAAACAATAGCAGCGCTACCTTCCGATTAGGAACAAATTAAGCACGTTTCAACACTCCAGTCACCTGAAAGGGAAAGTTTTAGTAACTCCTACCCCCAACCGCAGGCCACAAACTCGGCAGCGCTGGCAAACGCGCGCTGAAAACTTGACCGCCCGGCGAAGGGCCGGTCAAGAAGCCATTTTAAGGGACGGGTTCAGGTACGGTTATTTCCCACCCGGCGCGATGGGGAGGAGGGCGGTGGCAGCGCCGGCCTCAAGCAGGGCGCAGCCCGCAGCCATCC
>NW_010232416.1:0-5542 GCF_000690775.1 Eurypyga helias | reverse complement strand
AGCCGGTCGCTGTTTGACGGGAGCACGCCCGCTGGCCAGCTCTGAGCCACCTGTGCTGTCTGCTGCATGCCAGAAGCCAGCTCTAACGCTCCTACTCTCGCATCAGTAAAGGCACAATAACATGTTTCCGCAAGCCGCTCCCCTCCAGCTCAGTCTCCTGGGCGGGGGCTGCCGCCTCTCGGACCGATACTCTCCGTCATGTCCAGCCACAGCTGCCCAGCGGGCTGCAACCCTGCCAGGGCAGGAATAGCAGCTCAGCTCAGTGGTATTTCCTTGCCAAAGAAGCCACAGCAGGCAGGCAGAGCCCGCGGCTTGCTAGCCGCACCAGCCCACCTCACCGGAACCGACTGAAACGACCTCCATCTGCGTGACTTGAGAAGTCCAACCCATAACACACCAGCAGCACTTTGAGCCTGTGAAGCTCTTCCCTCTCTCTTTTCCTTCAAACAGATACACATCAGTGCTCTCCCCCTTTTCAGGCGGTAAACACAGCCTATGCTTTTCCCATTATATGGACCCCGGAGTGAGGTTTGGACTCCCACATTGGGAATCGAAGTATGGCAAGGTGACCCCAAGTATTTTGACTGTGTGAGAGCTTTAAAGTTTTTCAGTAGGAGCTGAGACCAATACTGTTATCAACTACTGCGATGAAAGATGAACCGATGATTCGCTAGACTAGCAACTTCCATCTTGGGTAACCGTAACGTGGATGGCTGCGTTCTGTTCAGACAAATTTCTGCAGTCATTTCAATTGCTTGTATATTTTGTAATGAACTGCACTGCTTTACTGTGCATTATCAAGTACTATAGCCATCCATGGAGTAAACCGTAATGAGTTCCTACAGTATCTGATTATGCATATATTCTTAGCTTCACAAAAATTATTGCACAACAGTAACTTCAGGTAATGCACCAAATCTCTGCTTTGCAGTTTGAATGTAATGAAAAGCTTCCTTAGTGTTAGTCAGTTTCATTTCCCAAATTCATGTAGTTCTGGGTCTCTGCTTATTCTGTCAGCCACTAGAAAAGGAAGTGTGACACAGGAGGGCAAAGGACTCCCATTATGCAGTAGGAGCCACCTTTTAATTAATACTGATCCAGGCTGGGTTCAAGCCCGTGATGTACTGCTGAGGACATCTGTCAGGCACTAGCGTTGCCTTAAAGAATTCAGACAACGAGGAATGCTAAAGCTTACGAGAGTTAAGACCCAACTGAACCTTCTATAAGCAAAGTTTCCAACACACGGACACCTGGGATAGCTTCACAGCGGAGCCTCCGGCAGCAATTCTGAGTGACTGTGCACCCTCCACTGAGTACTTATTCCTCCTGTGTCACAGCATCACTCTGCTGTCAATTCTCCCATTGTGTTTGAAGAGTCACACTGTCAATAAAGTAGCTTGGGGTTACACACTGTAAAGAGTATCTTATCTGCTTGTAGACTACCTGTATAGAGCTCATTACATCCTAACTTAAAGTGTCCGAACACAAATCCAGCCATGTGCCGCTTGAAAGCATGTTTCAACTAATAACACTGTAAACTCAAAGCCAACTGTTTATATATCAAGAAATACAACATAAGTATGCGTATCCAGTAAAATAACTTAAAAGGAACTTCTATACTAAAGACATGGAAAGTTTTGTTGAAATACCAGTAGTAACTCTTACTTGGCATTTTGCACTCAACCACAACTTTCCTTCTCTCTAAGTAACTGGATTGCTTTCCAAGATTACCAAAACTGAGGCTTCATTCCTCCTGTTCCTTCAGAAGAGCCCGCTTCCATGGAAATAATGAAACAGCAAGAACCTTCCAGTTCAAGTACTTCATTTCCACCTTCCTGAAGTTGCCATTTACTCCACTCCCCTTCCCTTCTGGGCACTAGGTATAAGCCTGGAGCTGGTAGCACTACACGCACTCAAACCAAAGTATTTGCTATGGGGTGCCCTTCTGCCACCCTGAAAAATACCAACCGTTCAAACGGCAAAGACACATGCCCTGCTCCTGCAGATATCAGCAATTGCAACAGCATGTTTCCCTCAATTTCTTTCTGCCTCCTGAAATGGAAAGCCCAAAGAAGTTCTGGGCATTACATGGCACTCAAGTCTTCACAGCATGCTAAAATTCCAGCCAGGGTGGATGGAATGCCTGCCCAGAGCTGCTGCGTGAAAAGATAGCCACAAAAAATTGGAGTTTGAAGTTTGGGGTTTTTTTAAATGTTTCCAAAAAAAAAAAAAAGGCAACATTTCTGCAGTGTGCTGTAATTTCAATGCTGCAACAGATCTTCAGTGTGATAAACCCCACAATATTCTTTACACAAAGGCCTGGGCTGCCTCCTTTACAACATGCTGCCAGCAACTCTTTTCCCATTGTCTCAAACACAAAGATGGAAATGAGAAACAATGTAGCAGATTAAGAAAACAGTGTCTAAAGAAGCTTGCTGCAAATGCCTTGCCTTGGATGCTGTCTCGCTAAACTCTGGGATTCCTGTGGGCAGCTATTATCAATGATAGATACTTCTAGTATTCCGTTGCAGGATGCAGCATGTCTCTGCAGTAAGAGGCTGGCAGAGACACAAACAGCAGAACAGCCTTAGCTTTGTTTGTAATTACTGTTGATTCCATGCAAATTCCACACTTCCCCCAAAAGAAAAAAAAACCCCAAGAACATAATATGTGAAAAAGGATTTTAAAAGCATATACATTGAGAAACTGAGAATATTTAAAGAAAGGGACACATAAAAAAAGCCGCCAGCCTATGGATTATAAAGAAGAAAGTCCAAGAAATAGAATTATGGGAATATTAAGAAAAATAAGTTATTCACTGGAAAAAGTACAGGGTGGTAATAAACCTGAAGGTTCATCAAAACAAACCTCTACTTTCTTTGTTTAATTTCCAGAATTACATCTCCCTTAAGTTGCTTCAACTGTTACAACAACATGAGCCATTCAAGTCCGTTTTGCATGGAATATATAAAGCCCCCACAAAGAGCTCAGTTCACCAGACCTGCGATAGCTGTAGTCAGTGATGTCAAACAGGGCTGTTCTCCCAAAACAAGGGCTCTTCATCATTACTTTTGTGAAGGCATTGTAAAACAAGTTTACTTTCTAACAAACTTCAGGATAGATGAGATCCTCAGCACCTTGCGGACAAGAAACACAATCTGGAAATGACTGCAGACTCAAGACAGGAATGCAGCCTGCCAAGTAACGTTAAAATTAAGATTTCAAAATAACTCCATCAATCCATTTTATCTCCTCAACTTTCCCCAAAGTCCACAGACTCACTTTTAGCGACACTTTAAAAGGATGAACTTTATGGCAAAACCATTTTGTAACTCTCCACTGGTGATGCCTCTCTCCTGTTCTTCTGAAGCATGCAGTACAAAGCACTTCCATAACATACAGTGATCTAAAAAGAGAAGATACGTTTGATTTCCTTATATTAGACAAACTCAAAACCCCTCATCTTTTTCACAACTGGATAGCTACAAGAAAAAAGACAAGTCTAGCATCAAAGTTTTCAGAAGCAGACTAAGCCACAAAAACTGTTCAGTTTTTCTTTTTAACATTTGCAAAGGAAGTAATGAGGCCACAACAACCCTGGGCACACACAGGACTAGAATAAGACGGCTCAATTTCTACTTAAATCCACATAGCCAGCAGTTTCTATCATCTCATTGGTTTTGGATCATCAAATATATTTAGCCAGTGAGGAACTTCTGGTTGAGATCTGAGTGGTCTGAATTCTACCAAAGGTCCGCATTCCCATAAACATTCCCGGTGCACAGCTAAACTTTACTCACCATTACTACTTCCAAGGATTGCCTGTCACACTGTGCATTTAGTGGACCTGTGCAGACCTGTGAAGTGGAATGGGTTGACCACTGCCCTGGGCAAGTTTGATATTCTACATTCAGCATAGCACACGTGCCACTTCTGAAGGCTTTCACAAGGCCGAAGTCCAGCCTGCTCGCACAACCACCAGACAGAATGAGAGACAAAGTACTTCAGGGAAGCTCTTAAGCCAGGTATGTATGTATTTGTTTGGTGACAGAATGAATGAAGACCTTAAAAATTACCATCATGGGCACGGGGGAAGTAGGAAAATAGTTTATGCTTAGTGAAAGAGGTTTTTCCAGAAAAACCTCAGTACCAGCAAGGCAAGGGACCCAGAAGGAGCAGACCCTCAGCTGCTTCATACCCTGCTGTGCACTGAGCATTTAATGGATTGTAAAGGTATAACATCATTTCAGCCACCTGCAGAGAGTTTTCTGTGGAAAGCACATCCATTCAGTACACCTGCAAGTAGCAGAAACAAGTCAGTTCCAAGACAGCCAAGCAGGTAGGTCAGATGTGCTGTGGAACACTGCTCTCAAGTCAAGATGCCATGCTAGAATGACTTTGATTCACACCGTGAGACTACAGTAGTGGGCTTGCACAGTGACTTGCCTGCCAGATGAAAAGTGATGGAATTCAAGATGCATCTAGACAGCATTGTACTGAATACTGAGAAAAAGCCAGTTGTCACAGTTTGTGCACAGGTGAAACACTAAAATAAAAATTTCATTCAGAACTAAGAAACTAGAAGTGCGTTCTCTGAAGTGTAGTCAGCACCATATCTGCCTCAAAGCAGATGGGCAGAATCTCAGTGTGCAGTGCAGAATTTGGTACACGAGTGACAGTTCTGGCTTACCAGAAATGAGGAAAAGTTCTTGCAGTGACACAGCTGATGCAGAGAGGGATGAAAATTCAAATAAAATCAAGTAAAACCAACAAATCCCCAAACAGAATTCTAACGGTTTGGAAAAAAATGCCAACAACCAAGGGTGACCCCAACATGGTGATAAAACTTCAGTGAATATTTTTAAGGTTGATGCACAAAATGTGTAACTTATGGAGAAAAAAAGACAGAACCAGTAACTGTGTTTCGGTGGGAGGGGAGAGGAAGTATATTACATAGCTAGAACTAAAGCAAGTATCTTGTCATGCACTGAAAACTTCACAACATTGACTGAACTCTAGCTGTTTTTTTAGCTAACTGGTTGAGACAGCCATTTCCATAAAAACAATTATCAGTAATTAAAATATTTTAAATACCTCAGCAAAGCAGTGGATCATGGGGAAAAGAAAAAAAAAAAACAACAACCCCAAACAACCAGGTTTTAAAAAAACAATAGAACACCTTGCACTTTTAACAATTCTAAATTTCCAAAATGGCACAATCCATCTGTAGAGTCCTCAGTACAGTTCTCAATGCTTTTTAAGGCAAAGTTAAAGGACAGGAATTTCTTTTCCCACAGGCAAGACTTGCTGCCTGAGAGAAGACGTGCAGGTGCCTACCTGTACATACGCAGGCACACTGCGGTACAACCGAGTACACAGAGGGCGCAGATGTCAACACAAGGCAACGCGGCCTTATCACGGCTCGCAGGTTCCCCAGACCTCATTCGGGACTTCCTGGTTGTTGGTTTATTTAGGCCAAATCGCCGAAGGCACTTTGCCAAGTGCCGACGCCACCATCAGCTCGGGCAGGCCACAGCCGAAG
>NW_010232415.1:0-9274 GCF_000690775.1 Eurypyga helias | reverse complement strand
ATTCTGTGATTCTATGAAATACATGGTTTCACCATCTTCCAAAACGATTTGGGGTTTTTTAATTAGAATATATGAATTTTAAACCAAAGCCCTTAAAGCATAAGATTAATAATTATGAAAGTATTTCTAAAAATGCGTTGCAAAAACAATGGAAGAATCCCACTAGCACCCACTACTGCACTGGAGTCAAGCTGTTATAAAGTTTGATAGAAGAGAACCAAACATTCCCTTCACTCTTTTAAAAAAGAAAGAGCTCTAACAAACCTTTGATTCATCAGAAATGCAGGCACCTGTTCTCATTTCTCCACTGTCCCAAGGTATCTGGAATGGAGATATGAAGCCATTTTCCTTAAGCAAGACCACAGGCGGGAATCTGTAATGGCATAATTACAGTATGGTTACAGGGAAGTTCAAGCTAATGAGAAACATCAACATGACTATTTTCAATTTCTAGCAGTTGACAGACTAAGACCGCCATATTCAAACTCCTCGATAAGAGAAAATAATCACAGCATTGAGCCCAGGACTGAGCATTTAAGTGTTGAGACATGAAGACTACTGTAAACTTCCAACAAGAGAACTACTTCCCCTTAGAACGTATCATCAAGAACACATTTTGATCGCATCTGGATCCTCGGTCCGAGAAACATCAGCTTTTCCTGACTGGGAGCATACCTGGCAGGGAGACTTCCACAGACAGGTCACATGGCTGCTTATCACCGGATTAGCGTCATTCTGCATTTCAAAGATACTGGTTTAGCAAGGATCTTAAGTTTTAAGCACCAGGTAGGGAAAAGGCAAATACTGCCTAGACCACCTATTTATGCAAGACATTAGGTCACTCCATGAGACAGAAACGAGTATGAACATTTCATAAACAAGGGGTAATGGTGGCTTAAAGGAAGTTTTTCTGACTACGCATATTTGAATCACAGAATGGGCAACACATCTACTGATTTCTCGTAAAAGTGGGTACACATTTATGGACTTGACAGGTCACAGCAAGTGTGGTAAACAACCCCACAGAGTAACTCAAAATTGCATAGTTCAGTTTTTCTACCTTATTGCCACCATGCAATAAATGCACTTTTAAAAATTTAATTCAATGCTAAAAAGCATGATTTACTGACAAAGTACTTGCAAACTGGGACCAGTAAACTGAAAATTGTTACTTTCTGTTCTCGCACCTGACTTCAGACAAGCCACATTCGCGTCGGGCTGTGGCCTTACCTCAAATCGCAGGAGCTGCGCTGCCTGAACCCATCCTTCCGCTGTTTCCCAACAGCGGTGACTTACACCATGACAAACACGCCTGGCAAGTCAGACACAGCCCCACCTTTCCCCAGGCACCGGCAGAACTTTGTTACGGCTATAGCAACACTCCAGCCTGAATTTTACCCTGCACCAATCGGGATGAATTTCTACTTCTGGAAGTATTCGCTCTAGAGACAGCCTTAGAGCGTGCTATTCTATCCAAGCTTAGCTCCTGCTATGGAAGCGGCCTGAGCTACCATTAACTCCAAAGACATACAAACATTAAGTTTAGCTCTCACCCCTAAAAGCTCCAACAACATAAAGGTCAGACTGGAATTTAAAGTCTTCCTTGTGCCCCAAAAGAAGTTCATTTTCCCTGGAATACACAAAAGCAATAGAAAGAACATTTTCCTGAAATATCCAAATATAATCATTAGTTAAAAGATCTGAAGATGCTAAATACAGACTTAAAAACCATTTATCAGTTCTGTTACAGCTTTTTCCCCTTCCTATTCTTCATTCCCCTGCATAACTGACTTTCAGATAAGTAAAATTAGAGTACTGGGTAAGTATTGCTTGACTCATTAAACAGTGACACCCTGGAAATACCTATTAATCACTCCCTGAAGGTAAGAGTTTGACATCAGTATCTGGTTCCCCTGAGAAGCCAAAAGCTGTTCTTCCAAGGCCAAGCAAAGCTCCCTCTCAGCTTGTATGTTACACTAAACCACTGATAATTATGTCTAGAACACAGATCACAAATTGACTTGGTGTACATAGCACCGACCTGCAAACACTGGGAATTCACCAACTGAGCCTAAAATGCTCCCTTTTACACAGAAAAAAACTTCTACAAGAGAGTCTAACACTGCAAAAGGAAGTTCCTCTGCAGAAAAGAGAGACCTTTTATGATTAGTATTTATGACCACTTTCTGTTTTTTTGACAAAAAGCCACACCAGAAAGTTTGTTTTCTATTTTTATTGTATGCCAAAGTTCATTAAAGATGGGGTTTTGCTTGTATACAAGTTACTCAAAAAATGTGTCTAGGCAGAGATTTGTTAGCAATCTGACTTATTTCAAAGCATAGGTTTGTTCAATGAGGCCACAAAAATAATATTGTGTACAAGCGGTGACTAAAGAGCTGCAGGTTCAAGGAGTTTCCAAATATCACAGATCTTGGTATCTCATCAGGAAATAAAGTCAGAGCAGTCACAATAGAAAACAGCAGCTCCAAGTAGCTTTTTTCAAGTTTTAACTTTATTCAGAAAGTGACACTTAGTTCAGTTTGCCTCATTCTTTGAAGCTTCATCGAAGTTTTCAACAAGATCTAGAAAAAGAAGAACATTGAAATTAATGTTTGACCCACTTCCGCTTTGCCACGTTTTCATTTGGTTCTGGTTTTGGTTTGTTCTCCCAAAGTTCTACTTAGTGTCAAGTGCTTATAATGTAAAAAACTTCCAGCTTATAAAATGCAGACCAAATAACCTTTAAGAGATTTTTGGTTCATTTTTCTTGTTCATATAGATTTTAGATGGCTCATCATAAAGCACAGTTCTAACGGCACTGCACTACACCCAGAGCCAGGAAAAGTGGTAGTGAGAAGGCAGTTTCTTCCCACCCTTCTTCCTGAGTATTAAATAATTATCTTAGCCATAGCTATTATTTCTACAAGGGACAAAAATGCTAGCTCAAAACAGCCCATTTCAGTCTCTCGTGGGGTCTGAAAACAAATAACCTGCTCACCGAAATTCAGTGATAGCAAGTGACTAGTCAATGCTCTCACCATCCTTGGCCTGACCTTATACTACACGTTATCTCTCAGCAAAATTCACTTCCTTTTCCGCTGTTGCTCTTACCTGGAACTTCATCATCATCATCTTCACCAGTAGCAAGTGGTGCTTTTCCATCCACAGCTGAAAAAAAAAAAGTAGTTCAAAAGCATCAGTCAAGCTCTCCCACAGGTCTCTTGATTTGCTCTTTTGTGTGTTTTGTATACTATCTATTCTGCACAAAAAAAATCTTCAACTAACTGATGAAATTCACATTCTCTGTTAATGATAATGCTCAAACATCCCAGCAGGGAAATGAGAAGATGCATGCGAAACCAGTTTACCAGTCACCACCTTGTATCTAGGTATACCGAGTGCCTTGCATGGTAATCACTTTCATTTTAAAGTGTAGAGACTGATTTTACCCATTTACCTTAAAAGAGCTTGGTTTATTTACTACTCAATACTTCAAGATATATGTATTTTACCTCAGCATCTTCTAAGGAAAAGAAAGGACTTTATGATCTCAGCCCTCAAGGAAAATTGTGTGACTGCGGCACTGCAGGCAGACCCATATGACTAGAGGTGCTTAAAGATATTATTGTTCCCTTGCAAAGTCAGAGAAATATGGAACTGGAGGTTGCCCAGAGAACCTGTGGATGCCCCATCCCTGGCAGTGTTCAAGGCCAGGCTGGATGAGGCTTTGAGCAACCTGGTCTAGTGGAAGGTGTCCCTGCCCATGGCAGGGGGGTTGGAACTAGATGGTCTTTAAGGTCCCTTCCAACCCAAACTATTCTGTGATTCTATTTTACACTCAGGTGGCTGAAGTAGCCATGTCTTCTGGTCCACATCTCTGACTCAGAATTTTCATCACCATTCCTACTGTATTTGCCAGAGCTTGAGCAACTTCACCATTTCCACTGTAGCAGTCCAGTGAGCATCTGTGAAACTCAGCAGTAATGCTGAGAACAGATACCTGAGGTCCCTGGGTGCCTGTGCCACCACTTTTACTGCTATTCTTAGCTGTACTACCAAGCGCATGCTGCCTCGTACTCTCTATTGGTTTTATCCTAATTAACCCTTCTCAGTTTTCAAGAAAAGCATGAGGAAAGAGACAGGTTCATACTAGATCTGTACACTGATTTACAGGGAACCAAGACAGATGAATGCGTAAACTTTAGTCTGAATGGACTTGGGACAAAGTCACCACCAACCCACCCTCTGTTTTTTTTAACAGCAGAAAGCTGTCACAGCTTAAGTGCATCTCAGTGTCAAATACAACATTTTAGAAGCAAACCACGTTATTTCTCCTAAATTGTCTGCATTCTCTCTTACCCAAGACCAGACAAAGCTTACTTTAGCACCTGCAAATGCAATCACAGACACTTCACTCTTCCATGTCAGGCTTCCAAATCTAGCAGACAATGCTGAATGGAAAGTTTTGTGCAACTACTCTGGCATTCACCCAAAGTGAAAAGGAATAGCCATTTACTAGGTCATACAAAGCAAGCACTTTAAGCAGGCTTCCCTAATATTAAAACTGCACAATTTAGCTTATCCAGAACATACCTTCCTTGTTATGAGAAGAGAGATCTCAGGGGATCATTTTCAATCCTTCATGCTTTTTTTCTTTCAAGCCCTATTACTAACAACAAGGAAGCCACACAAGTGATAACAGGAAGGAAGGACAGACCTAAGCGCCATGGGGAAAGACACAGTCTAGCTCACCACCTGAAGACTACTTCTAGCAGGACTTTTTCAGTGGGAAGTCAGAAGGGAAGTATCAACTTTAGGAATGGAAGTAAAAGCTGCCTTGTTGGCAGCAGAGGAAGAAAAATCCAGTTCAGAACTGCCAGAAACTGCACACAATTTTATGCTTCTCCCACGTTCTCTGTATTTAGGATGTTCCATATCTTAAGCCCATTCCTTGCAAGCTATTTCAGAAAAGTAGGAAGACCAGGAATATGCAGGACACAAGGAAAGTTCCCAGTGCCAAGCCTGTCCTTCACTCCCAATCCTCACCCTGTTGGCAGCAGCACCTTTTTCAAACACCACATACTGAAGTCCTTCGTCTACTTTTCCCCACACCACTTTTAGGGAGAACAAGTGTTCATGTTCTTTTACTAATTTACGGATGGAACAAGAAGTTTGGTTTATCCAGCTTAATGCTCATGCCAGTCCTGTCCTTTACACTGTTCTACACACAGAGAAATTTTATTTCCTTACGAATACTGTGTAATTCCCTCCTAGCTATCAAAAAGCCCATGCAAGAAATACTTTCACCACACCTGAGAAGCAGCAAAGCAGCTGGAAGATGTCTGTCCTCAAGCCCCTTTCCTCATTACTCATGTTCCCATTCAAAGTGTCAAAATAGACATACTCAAAGTTTACCATTTTTAAAACCTAACTCTTCCAGAGTAACTCACCTACCTAGCTTTAATGACCAAGGCATGACAAAATATGGTAGCCACATCAAGGAGTAAACCGCCATGAAATTCAAGTCTGGCTACAGCTTTCCAGTCCTAGACCAGCTGCAAGATACGCTGACAGGTGCCTCTGCATTATTCAGTTATACTCCCTGTTGGATTTGAGCTATAAATAAGATCTAGGAGTTCCATTTCTTTATAAGCATTTTAGCATGCATGCAGGCAGCAAAAGTGCACTGCATTTCACTGCTGCTACACAAATAAGCCTCATGTCAGCTGCCAGCATGAAATGCATTCAAGTTTCAACTTACACTGCTTGGGTAGAGCTTCTGCCAATCTCCTCAGGCTGGTCAGGCTGTCAGCTCCAAGCTGATTTAAGATGCTAGGAAGCATTTCTGTCAGCTGCTTAGTCTCAGCATGGCCAGTGATAGTGAAAGTGTTTGCAGCCAAAGATGCTTGAACTTTAGGGTTATTGAAGTGAATGACTGTTCCTTGGTTGGTAAACATGTTTACCTGCAAAGGAAAGAAAAAAAACACAGCTTAGCAAGTTTTTTTGATTTACAAGGAAACTGAAGTTCTTAAAACTTAATAAATACCTACAGATAATTTACACATTTAGGATGTTGCTCACAAGGAAATTGATCTTGATACATTTTGTATTTCTATACAGAAAGGTATTTTTTCCTTTAAAGCAATTACCTCTTCAATTCCAGAAATATTGTTGACTCCCAATTTCTTCAAAGAAAACTGAAGTTTCTTGTCATCTGCTGTAGCTGTTCTGTGGACAACCTTCTTCTTTCTGCGGGCAGTACCCTTTGCAAAAAAATAAAGTTACAAGTTAATACTGGAGCAGTTCTTCACAAATGCTAATCCTCAGGGCCGCGTAACTACCCTGCAATCATCTACAAATTCACTTAACATACGAAGTTCTGCTTCTGTCTCGCAGTGCACACAACCCCACCCCTCCAACTGCACTGCAGCAGTCCTTCCCTTGCTGTAAGGCAACTTTGCATGTCTGTGAGAAGCGCAAGTTTTGAGAGGCAGTGCACCAGAGAGTGTTTATTCCACAATTCTTACAGGGATTCTGCAGCATCTCCGGACAGAAAAAAATGCCAGTTTACCCTTATCTGCTACCATAGGCATAAAAATGAAGAATGAGCACAGTTTTAGGTAACTTCTGAAGCTTATGAGTTTTTCCTTAGATCATCTTTCTTAAACTGTAGCCGAATTTCTGTAACAGTCAGAGGCCATGAAGTTATCAAACATATCAACAGCAACTGAATATGAGAAAACTCAAAATACGTTTTTTCCCAAAAGAAACACCTCCCATCTGATGGACTTACACACACATATTTGAAGAACACTTTTTCCCCAAAATATGTTATAAATATATTCTTTACGAATACTTCTACCTATTTTTCCAGAGCACGCCTGTTCAGAAAGCAAATCAAGCAAAAGTCACCCTCCCTTACAGACACATAGCTATACATTTCTCGAGGGAAATAACCATCCCATATTCGACATCTATGTCTACAATAAAGCAAAAAGTGTCCTTCTACACTGCCTTGCACTATAATAAGGCTTCAGTAATATCTAACATAAAATATCCAGGAACAGGTGAAACTAAGCTTCTTTTTGACACACTAAGTACAAACCTAAGTCCTCCTACGCCAGCTGCCCATCTGCCACATGCTAGCAGTAAGACAATGTGTTGCTGCCCAGCTGTGTAAATTCACTGTATAGATGCAATACCTTTCCATCCAGTTAACTGGTGTAAGTTAGAAACTGGATGGACGCTAACACCTCTGAAATAATCCAGTTCCAAACAATGAGGAACGTTAGCGACAAATTCATGTGAAACTAACACTTGGAAGACTCAGCCCAAAAATTTAGACATTTGTCTAGAAAGCTTGATATTTATTCCCTGCTACTGTCAGGTTAGCACACACACAAATCTTAAAACTACTAAAATAAGAGAAATGGCTTATTTTAGTACCCTGGCTACATAGGAATTGAGCTACCTAAGGTATACATTAAGTTTCTTGGGGAAAAAAAGAGATTTTCAATATGCTTCCAAAAATTGTGTCCTGAATCAATGGCTATGTAGGAACACATACCTCCTTTTTATCTGAATTAAACAGAGACATCAAACTTCCCATAATCTGAGTTTAATTTACAGGAACAGCTGCTGTTTTCATCTCCACAGATTAAAGCTTCTAAAGATTACAGGTTTTTACTAAGCAAATTTTATCCTGATCATGCCAAGACATGCTGTTCACACCCCTCCACCTCCATATTAAAGAGGTGGATACAGCAGGCCACCAGTGGAATTCTTCAGACTCATCTGCCACTCCTCTAAAAAGGTTTGGAAGAAGAACCATGGCATTGTGCTGTAGCGATATCCTACGCAGGAATCTCGTATTTCACATAGCAAAGTACTACACTAGCCCTCCACCTAAACGTAAGTTAGTTTATTTGCAAGGTCTGCAGCCTTGCAACATCATAAAAATCTTCCAGCAGAGGCAATGTGCAACCTCTTCTCATGACTCTTCCCCCTTTACTTCCTTCCCACCCATCCCAACTTACACAGTGACCATGCAGTGAAGGATCCCAGTAACAATTTCCAGTTATAAAACAAATTTAAAAGTCAAGTTCAGGCATTCTAGGTGTTTCACAGGACAACTTTAAAAGTGAATCACAGCATCACCAGCATATTTTAAGCTTTGCTTAATGTCTCTGGAAGGCCTGTGTTGACCAGAGAGCTGCAAGAGCTGTAAGTCTGAATGCATGCTCTTATGTGACAAAGATTGAAAGCCTCTACAGTCCATACACACACACTGGCAACACACATGCAATCATCAATATAATACAACAGTCCATCACTTAACTAATAACCCAGAAAAATAGGCAAAAAATCACCAAACTAGGTAATGACTACGCTGACCTTGATTTAAAGCTGCCTAAATCTTCAGTTAAAGGGAAAAGAAAAAAAAAAAACACCTCAACATAGGAACAAAAGCTCCTGGAAACTCTGTCAACAAGAGTTGTTGAACAGTTTGTATTCTGAAGTGTTGTGCGTGCACTTCCTCACGTATGAGAAAAATTACTAACAATTTTTTGTCTTAAAACTGATGCTGCCATTAAAACGCTTACTAGCATATGACTGTACTCCACATACTTTATTTTCAGATTACAAAGTAATCACACAGTTAAGTATACTGAGAGGTTGTAATAAAGTCTTCTGAGTGTGTCAGCCTACGATTACAAGTACAGAATTTTCAACTCTGTCCCAGAAAGCAAAAAAATAACAGCCATGGGCATCTTAAAAGATTTGTGATGAGAGTTTAGAACATAACCCTCTATAATTTGTTATGAAAACTATACCCGAGATCACTTGCTGTAAGGCCTACTCACTTCAAAACCCCACCCGCTTTGTAAAACAGTCCACGCAAGAATACAGCCTGCAAGTCTACTGCAACACAGCACAACAAATCCAAACAGAAGACGCTGGAGGTTCCGATACCACACACTCTGCTTCTACCGCATTGGCCCTGGAAACAGCCGCGGTAGCACAGCTGCCCCCGAGGACAGTGCAGCCAGGCTGAGGGTACTCGGGGCTGTCCCCATCCCGGTGCTAAGGACCCCTCGTGCTAGGCTTGGCGTGGGTGTAGGGACGCGCTGTCCCAAGGGCTAGACGGGGAGACGGCTCCTACCTTACCACCGATGCGCACTTGGGCCTGCAGCTTGGCGAGCTTTTCCTGGTTCATGACTGTTTCTTTCATCTACGGAAGCAACAAGAGCGCCCGTGGAAGGCGGGTCGGGCA
>NW_010232414.1:0-35839 GCF_000690775.1 Eurypyga helias | reverse complement strand
TTCCAAAGTGGAGTTTTCTTCTCCTGGGTCTTGCTGCTGGCATTAGGTTGGTTTTCCTTCTAGAAATTGAAAGACCAGGCACAAAGTTCACCACCAAACTTCACCCCGAAGTAATAGGGTTGGCATGTGGAGATTTTCTCCCTTCTTGGCCCTGACTTACTATTAGGACCCTGAATTGCTGACTTTGTTTAAAATTCCTTCTTTCATTAGAAGCATATGTTTCTGATTTTCTTTCTTTTGATGCCATAGTTTGCACTCTTACCCGAGAGCTGTTTGCTTAATAGGACCAACTATATTTGGAATCACTCTGGATTGCTCTTGAAATGGAAGATTGATGTCAGTATTTCTGGCAATTTTTCATTTTTCTTTCCCTGTAGTTGTGTTAAATAACTATTCAAGCTGGGAACACCTATACCACTTAATTTTAACATAATTTGATGTGTTTTATTTTAGTGTTGTATATGCTCCTAGACTAGTTGATATAGGTAAACATATTAGCAGGGTGATTTCTGGGACATTTAGTAAATAACAGAAAGGGTATGTCAGGGAGTGTAGAAGGTTGTGCTTTGCTTCAATTTATACACAAGGAAGTCTTACAAGCTTTAGAGACCTGGTCCTGTGTTGCCTCTGTCACGTTCATGTCTCGGGTAGAGTTTAGTGACATTTTTAAAAGCATCTGTACAGGAGAGGGATCTGGATCCCAATGAAATTCCCTATCCAGGGAATTAGAGGACATTAGGAGACGTCATGAGTTTTGGTACTGTCAGCTATAAAATTTCCTGTGTCACAATAATGCCTACACCATCCATGTGGGAGATGACTGCTTTCTGCTCTTGGGGGCTGGACGTATGTAGTCCATCTGTCTTTCCAGTTCTTTGCTGGCTTGGAATACAAACCAAGATAACATCGTTCCTATGTCCCAGGATCCAGTTGCTGGGTCTGCCTTCATTAGCATTTGGAACACACTCGGCGTCAGCCCTGGCTTTCTGCTTCCCTCAAGGCAGCACGTTGGAAATAATGCATACCCTGGACCATCTCAAAATACAGGGTTTACACTCCCTTTAGTATAGATTGCATTTTTAATCCAATTTACTTGTCAGGACAGTTTGTATGTGGCCATACACAACTTGGGAGCCTCCACGTGTTAGGTCTTCTCCACCCAATGGAGCAGTTTGCCTCCAGTGGGCAAGGTAAAGTATCTTCAGCGTGAGGGTGGCCAGCCTGCTCTCCACTGTGCCTCTCCTGACCTTTCTAGAGAGACGTGTCTGGTGTGAGAGGGAGCGCTCGACTCAATTTGCTGCTAGTCTCAGTCTTGCACCACCTTGGAAGCCTCTTTAAGACTCTCTTAAAAAAAAAAAAGCAATACACCTTTTTCAAGAAAAAAAACAGGACCCACACTGCCTGGAAGTTTGGGCTTACTTTGCAGTAGACTTTGGGTTTAGCTAAGCCCTCTCTTCAAACTCTGTGTTTAATTCTGGAAGGAAAAAGTCACTCACCTGGGCTGACCTTCTGCATCAAGCGTGCTGTGTTATTTCATCTGCCACTGCCCGTGGCAGGGGGGTTGGAACTAGATGATCTTTAAAGTCCCTTCCAGCCCAAACCATTCTATGATTCTATGATTCTATTATCTGTTTATGCTATGTAGATCTTGATAACTGGATTTGACTAATGTATAGTGGTTGGAAAGGTAGCTGGGTTTCGTGGGAATTTACTGCTTATTCACTAGAACTGCAAAAGCATCCTCTATACTGCTTTCACAAAACACTCTATTATTCCCATTTGTCTGTGTTTAACTTCTGTTTACTTAATGTGGGTGTGTTTCTCAATGTATTAAAAATCTGGTGTTTAATCTTCTGCCTATATAGGCACTTTTTGGTGTAATCTGTCTTCTTTTACTAAGCATAATTCAGTAGGGTTCTTCTTTAGAGACATCTTTTGGCAATTGAAGAGTATTTTGGTCATTCCTCATACATACTCTGCCGCTAAAAGTGTTCTCATGGCGTATAGTCGTTTATGAGGAGAGTGATGGGAGGGAAAAGAAGTATTTTCAGAGTGGAGTAATCCTGAAAAAGAGTGCTTGATTTGGTGATAATCCTCACGATAATCCAGTTTTTATCTTCATATATTAAATAAGTGCCCTTGTGAGGTTTGGTTAACTGAGAGGTGCGAAGAGCTGATTTTAGGTGCGCCCTGAGGTCATGGGGGTAACACGGCAAGGACCCATAGCCAGGGACATGAAGTATATGGAAATGGGGCAAAAGGAGGGGTTTTGATGGGGTAATCCACTCCCTGAGTGCTGTGGGCAATTTGTTCTTGTTTTTAGGAAAATTAAAGGGCATAAGCTGAAGAGCTTACTCTGGGAATGGCTTTATAATAATGGTTTTCAGCTGTTTGTATAGGCAGGTACTTTAATTTTTTTCCGGTGTCAGGGCCAGCTTCTGCACAGCAATTTAATTTGAAACTCTCAGGCACCAGATTTACTTTTTTAGTTATCCTTTACAGCCTCTGTGAAGCTCACAGATCCCCGGGGGTCTGCACTCACTGGGGTGGAAACCACCCCTCTGAAGCATGAATGAAAAGAAATTACAAAAAAGAAAGCAGAGGAGAGAGCAGAAGTTAACCGTGGCAGGTTAAAACTGACACAGAGGAGCCGTGCTGGATGCCTCCAGTAGCAGTATGGTTGTGCAGGAGGTAGTATTGGATATGGTTTTCAAGAAATCCCTGTATATTAACACTTTCCCTCCCTCCAGCAAGTACTTGAGCTCACAGCATTTTTAGTTGGCCTCGCAGGAATCTGAGCCAGTCCTTGCTGTGGCCGTTCTATGAGCCAGAAGACGGTGTTAAGGGATGTTGGTGTCACCGAGTGTGTTGGCATCTGTGGTTTTGTTCTTGGTCCTGGCCATGGTTTTCTTCTCTAACGTGGAAGATTTATTCCCATACTTCCTTCTGGATTTTTCTGAGCCCATTCCACCCTAAACTTTTCAGTTGAGGGTCCTAAAAGAGCATCTCTTCCTCTAACATCCTCCTGTAGCCACAGGTGCCCCAGGGCTTGCTGGGTGGTTGCAGAACCCCACTGAAATAACATTTTTGAAGCAAAATCACAACCATTGCTGAGTTACATAAATATCAGTACTTGGCACTGTTAAACAAAGCCAAAAGTATTGCTGAGAGAAAGCAGTTAATTAAAAACTGCTTTGCAGTGCTGTGCTTTTCCTGATATTAAAAATAAAGTGGAGCATCGTGAGCAGTTGGTCTTGCTGTTTTGTAAACAGTTTTCCCCACGCTTTCTCCTCTTTACTTAGGAAAATGGTGAAGAATTGT
Organism: Eurypyga helias; assembly: GCF_000690775.1. Lineage (NCBI taxonomy): Eukaryota > Metazoa > Chordata > Aves > Eurypygiformes > Eurypygidae > Eurypyga > Eurypyga helias. Next base: position 32,518 of record NW_010232414.1, on the reverse strand, counting down.
ACGTGTGATCAAAGAAGCTGCATAGAGGCTGCTGTGGTAGGACCAGAAGCTTTTCCATAGCTCTGCCAGTAGGACTTACTTTTCCTACAGCACAGCAAAAATGCTCCTCGCTTGGGGTCATTATGCTTGTAGTAATCCACCCTTCCCAAGGAGGCATAACAAACACACATTACTCTAAATAGAAAATATATTTAAACATGATGCATGGCCACATGGATGCTTTTATGAATGAGTAATCCAGGAGCAAGGGGAGATGGGAGGAGGTATGGGAGCAAGATGCAAAGATGAAAAAAAAAACGTTTTACCAGTTTGGATGCTCAAAGTGGTTTGCTGCATTATTTGTGCTCCTCACTTAGAATAGAAAAAAAACTGAAAATGTTGTCAAGTGCTAGGAATGCGAATGGGAACTGTGAACCCCTTTGCAGATTTTCAGCTTGTTCAAATTTGCCTTTGTTATTTTATAGATAGTGGGATTTTACAGGTAGGCTCTAAAAGCTATAAAAAGCAAAGTGCAATTGTAGGCCAGATCATCCTTGCACTTGAGGAAGCGGTTTCCAAATGTCTTCAGAGGTGCATCGCTACGGTTGAGACTCAAGGCCAGATGCTGACCATCGTCATGGCTGGAAAATGATTTGAAAATGCGTGGAAAGGGCTTGAACCTCCCCAGTGTATATTGCCTGAGTCAAACCAAAATCAAACAGGGATCAATGAACACTCAGGGCTGCAGAGGAACCGGGTTCAGGTACTCGTACGATGGGCTAATCCAGGCCCGTGTTGCCCGATGGCAATCTGCAGCTCAAACCAGCACTTCCCATTCCTCCTTGTTCTGTAGCGAGATGCACATGAGGATTTGTGTCGATCTCAGAAAGCTGGTTTTGTGTGTAAGTTGTCTTGTACAAAGCACAGGGTGCACCATGTATTACAAAATAGATTTGTCTGTAAATGATGCTGACCTTTACTATGGTGCGGTCTGCTTAAAAAGAATGCCCTGAGGAGACATACTCCACCGAATAGACAACACTGTGACTTCTGTAATTTGTGTGTGGTATTTCTGGCTTAGGAAAGGCTAAGCCAGTTCAGCGCTGTCACTCCCCACCAGATACCTTAACACCTTCTTGTCCAGGCTCGGGCTGGTAATGCTGCTCTAAGCCAAATTATTTCAGTAGGGATGGACGTGTACAGCATAGTTGTCCCGCCAAGGGCTCCAGTATTTTTGCTGTTTCCTTTGGTTAGTGTTAATGGGGTTCTTCACCCAACTGACTTGTCTGCTATGAGCAGAAAGGCCACATGCATCCTGTCATTGATGTGATGTGCATTGTGGTATGGGCCATATTATAAATCCATTTGTGTGTGCATCTCTTAGCCCCAGAGGACTGTCTTTAACCGTCATGGTTCATAGCTGTCTGTCACCATGGTGTTTTGGCACTGTGTTTGCAAGACTGCAAACAATCAAGTACAAAAAAAATCCTTCTCTGAAGCACTTTAAGTCTGTAGGAAAAGCATTCATGAAGAAACAGGCCTTTCAGCAGATTCGATGTTGGCAAGGGTATGGATATTGGTAAAAATCATCATTTGGATTGTGGTGATGCTTGAGGGTCATTCCTGGACTAAAATCCTTTAATAGTAATTTCTGTAGGAAAATAAAACCTAACTTTGCCTAACTTTGTGTCCCCTCCCACTCTCCTTCAGGAAGCTCTTCTGGAGCACTGAGTCAACTACTGAGGTATCTTTTCTCCTGTCCCCTTGGACCTGTTAAACCTCTTATGTCTGACAGCCACTGCTGAAATAACTGAGTCCGGTGACAAGGTGGATGCTCCTTGGGATAGTATAAGCTTAATTTAGTGTAAAGTTTTTAGATTAGTACCAAAACCTGTTGTTGGACGCCCTACAGAGCACAGGCTGAAATACTGCGGTGTGATGCAGCACACGGATGTTTGATCAACCTACGGTGAGAATGAAACTAGGCAGGAAGCCCAATTTCTTTGTGAACTCTTTGGTCAGAGGTGGGCAAGGCAAATATACTCACTGAGAGTCAAGGTGGTGATCAAGTCTTTTTGTTTCCTTTCTGGGAACTGGAACTGGTTCCACCTCTCACAAGACATCATTGCAGTAGGATTCCTGCCCTCAAATGGTTTAAGTGCTGATCTTGTCTGAGATATTTCCCTCTTCTAGGGAATGTGTGAAGCACTAAATGATGCATGAGCCCTGATGGAGGGAAGTGTTACATTCTCTATGAAACTGTACACAGACTGTTTATTTTTCACTGATGATTTTATTCTGGTAGCCAGGTGTGGTTCCAGGCTAACTTGACATGCTAAGCAGGCCCTGAAGCAAAGCAGTCATTTGCCTTCCTCTAAACAAACACATCCTCTAATTGCTGCTTTAAAAGTGATCTCACATAGGAAGAAGCAATAGCAAATAATTGTGTAGGGTGGGACACGTCAAACTGGCACTGGAGTGAAAAAAAAGTCTTGAAGTTGTAATGACTTGTCTTTATACTTGGCAGGCTGGTTTGCTTGCCCCAAATTTGATAAGATCTTGGGTGTGATATTTCCTAGGAAGGACTGTTATCTTAGGCATCAGTGTCTGTCCAATTTGCAAAAAAGGTCTTTTTCTCATCAGTTGGTCTCTGCTCTATGTTCTTTGCTTTTACTGTTTGCTTTTTCCCATGCATATTTTAACAGGTGAGTGTTTGTAATGTCAGCCGAGGACTGAACACAGTTCTCCTGTGGTAAAATCAGATTGTTGTAGCCTGAGTATGGAAGAGCCCATCTCTTCAGGAAGGATTGTAATAGGCTCTTAACAAACCACAGAGAGTACAGAGGGGGGATACAGAACAGGCAGTCACTGAAGAATTATATCTTGAGGAATGTGCAATCAAGACAAGACAAAATCTCTTAGTAATTAAGATTGCAGTCAACTTTCATTATGAAGTCCAAATTTTGATCCTCTCTTCCCCCCCGGTCATGCTTGCAAAATTTAATTGGCCTCAAAGATGACATATTTATTTTTAAATTGGCTGCTTTGATTTTTGTAGAGCGCAAAGGAAATTAATCCAATTCATTTTTAGTGCCAGACTACTTGACAAGCTGGCATTTGTTGAACACTTCTGTGTGTTCTTCTGAAGTTGCCATCCCTTACCTTTACTATGTCACCAGCAGCAATTCTGAGTGAATTATGGGCCCTGGGCAATGCCATTCTGTGCTCTCCTCTGTGCGGATAACAATGACAGCAGCTTCAGTTTGAGCTTACTTCTTTATTCCACATGTTGACTAGAAGGGTTGGAAGATAACCTGTACAGCATATTGGAGGTGATGGCTGTATAATTACTCTATATAATTTGTTAAGTGTCTCTAAGAATTCCCCAATTGTTCTTTATGCTTTCACTTAAAAAAAAAAAAAAATTTGTTTAATCATAAGTTAGTTACATTATGAATTGAAAACGCCTTCTAGAGGTTGTTTCTCCTTTATTTGTATGAACCTTTTCTGTCATTTTTGTTATGCATTTTGTATATTTATAAAACCCTTTTCCTCACACTCCAAGAGGAAAGCAATGTGTTAAGAAAAAACAACCTGTTAGAAGGCATCTCAACGTTCAACATCTTTGCAGTCCGTTTAGTAAGAGAGAGAGAATAAGGATTTCGTCAGAAGTCCCTGTCATCTGACTGTTGTTCCATGTTTCAACAAAACAAGGGTAATATTACCATGGACAGCAGCTGCAGCATGTTGTGGCAGTGTGTCCGGGAATGGGGCACATGGGCCAACGCTGGAGACACCAGCCCAGACAGATACTCAGCAAAGAGCACAGGAGGAATATAAAGGAAAGAGAAGGGGAAAAAAGTAGCTGTACTGCACTCTATGGATCTGTACAGCTCACCGTAGAAACCTGTTTACATTTCAGAAAACAAACATTTGTTTAAACAATTTCCTAGAATCATAGAATGGTTTGGGTTGGAAAGGACTTCAAAGATCATCTAGGTCCAACCCTCCTGCCCTGGGCAGAGACACCTTCCACTAGACCAGGTTGCTCCTATTAGAATTCAGTCAGAGGCTTCTTCATCCAGACTCTTCTGAGATGGTTATTTATTCTTCATCCAGAAATATTTTAGTTTCATCAGAGTGAACTGTAGCATGCTTCAGCTGGCAATAACTTGAGTTTGCGCAGTAAAATGTTGCAGCCCCTGTAAGAGCAATGAACAGTGGCTTTAATAAATGCATGTTCCCTTTTCGAAGCGTGATTGCTTGTGATACAGCAAGAACTGTATGCAGACTGAAGGATGTAGCTGTTGCTTGTATGAATATCATGCACAGCTGAGTTTACATACTTGATATGATCCTGTCTGACTCCAAGGAGATAAATGAAATTAAGTCCTCCAAAGGGAAGTAATTAGACCATGAAACAATGGCAAAGATAAGGCACTATGGGAGGAAATGTCCTTGAATAAACAGGGAGTGGAGGGAGCACTTAGTGGAGAAATACAGGTTTCCTTAGCTCTCAAATAGATTAGCAAAGCTAAGCTTTCTCAAAATTCAAATAAGAACCAAAGAGACTGCTCCAGATCTGACAACCCTGACTTTGGGGCCAGAGGGACAGGTTAGTTGGGGAACGGTGTCATCGAGAAATCTCCATCAGAGAGAGGTGCTGGGAGGAAGGACTGCAATGTGAGTTAAATACAGGCACCAACCTTTCTTCTTTTGCTGTGGCCACAGAAAAAAGGCTGAGAGGTGCCAGAAGTAGAGAGACCATCTACGTGAAGGTGCCTGGAAAACAAAGAATCTGCACACTAGAGCGTTTGGCCAACAGTCTTCCACCCAGAGAGAGGTGGGAGCGGTGAAAGAAGTGCTTTGCAAAGTGCAGTGGTTGTTGACATGAATGTGTGTCTTCTAAAACTGAGCAAATTCCCAGCCCTGAAATCTGGCTTTGTAGTGACTGAGACAACAGGGTTTTTTTATTATTTCGCCTGACCTTTAGTTAAACAAATAATAAATGCTACTACCAGGGAGTAGTGGCTGACCTTCCTTTTAAATTATCCAATAACACAACTTATTTGTTTGCATAATCAAGCTCTAAACTTCTTCCTAGTTACATTAATATTTGGTTTGTTTGTTTTTTTTTTTTTTTTTTTACTACAACAAGGTTGTTTCTGAATTAAAATCCAACTGGATGTAATCAGCTATTAGCATGAGCAGCTTGCAAACAGTGCCAGTGGGATGCTGAAGGTTTTTTATGTGGATCAGCCAGAGCATCTGGAAACGGGATTGTGAGAAGCAATGGCATATTTTCTGTACAAATGCCTGAGAGTAGCTGTTGTACCATCTTACCAGGTTCACGTGAGCCATGGATCCCTAAAGACATGTATATTGCTTGGTCTTCCATTGGATGAAAGATGGCATCAGGGTTGGTACTAGCATGGGGGGATCCTGTTTATCAAACAGCATATTTAATCATACTGAATCCTTAGAAGTTATTTAGGTTTGAAATGTTTCTTAGTCTTAAAAAATGAATTGGTATTGTAAAATGTGTAACAGTCCTCATTTCAAGGGCAGTCACCTGGGAATATGGGCTTCTGTGTTAGAAATCCAGGAGTATTTGACTAAAAAATACCAGGCTATAGGTGAGTTTTCTCAAGATAGCTGGTCATGCTGAAGGTCAGGGAGGTAGGCACTTCTGTGTCAATTCTGGACCATGTTTTAAAGCTGGGTAAAGAAAACAGCCTCTTGATTTCAGCTGTTGGCCCCACTCCCTGCTATGGGTGGACACTTCATCCACAACACCACTCAGCCTGTTTATGAAATGATGAAAAGTAAATCCTGTTTGAAATGGAGGATTAATATAGTCAGGGGGCTGGAGTAAGCAGAGAGAGTGCACATATGTCTGTCCTCTTGTTTTATACTGCAAACCATCACCACGATGTCTGAGTAAATGCATCAGCTACATGAGCAGTTGCCAGGACTGTGGCAAACTTAAAGGAGATGTTAATCACCTTGCTTCTGGGGTTATAGAATACAGTTCATATGCATACCTGCTCCAAGTTTGGTAGCTAATTTTAGATTTCTGTGTTTTAAAGTTCTTTTTAATGTTTTTTGTGAGTGACTTGGATAAGCAAGAAAGCAAGGAGAGGTTTTAGTCTTGGAAAAGGTTAGTGTTTTTTGCCAGGGAGTCATGTTTGAGCTTTTTCTAACCAGCTTTAGAAATGCTTTCCATACCTAATGGCCTCAGCAGACACGTGCATGGCACCAGGAAGCATCTTACACAGCGGGTAGATTCATCCTGGGAGGCAGCTGACAGTTATTTTCAGAAGGCAGACTCCTTCCTCGGGGTTTCTGCAGGGGAGAGGAAGTGTTCAAAAGGAGCTGTGCTTGCAGTCTGCTGAATCAGCATATCCTCAGGCTGCTCTGCTTAGGCCCTGTTCCCAGCTGGCATATTCCTCTCAGTGGGTGCTGAGAGTGGTGTCAATTCATTTCCAGGCCTGCAGTTCCATCCCTTGGTGATTTTTTTCCACTTTCAGGGGCCATTTTTACTTTAATCAACTGAAAGTTGAGTTCCTTTAGGCCATTAGACGTCTGTGTTCTTCCTCCCAAGAGGACTGTTATTCTGGCAAAGAAGAGATGGCGGTTGTTTATCTGCAGAGCTCTTTGGCCAAGTCCCACCTTCAAACTGTAGCATTGTTATTTGGAAGGAAAAGGAAACCTTGAGCGCCAGGGTAGGATATAGGTTGCCTTAAATGTGGTCCAAGACCTGAGGAAATGATCCACGGAGAGAGCTGGCTGCCTGAGAACAGCCTTCCAGAAAGTCAAAATGCTGGATGGAGATTTGCCTTGAAGTAGGCAAAGGCAGCGCCTGAGCTCCTGTCCCTCTCTGGAGCTCGGAGACCTAATTCTGGGCAGTACATTATCTGCCTCTGTTCATCCTGGAGCCAGGCCCTACAGTCCTTGCTGGAGGTGGGAATCCAGCTGAGAGGGGCTTACTGCTTGCAGTGTGTGCTCCTTTGCTGGTGGGGACATGTGGCCAGGTGGTGGGACACTGGGCAGCTCACAAGTCTCATCTCCTCAGTGGCTTTGCTGCCTGCTACCAGACTAACGAACCTCCTGGATTTAGGTGTTTTCACCCCTTCCTGATGGCACCAGGAGTGCAGGATTCATGGGTCAGAAGGAGACCACACCACAGTGTGCTCACCTAGCTGGGACTAGGAGCAGGGAGATCTTTGTTCTGCTCTGCTCCATGGCTAAGTCCTCTGCCTTATAGACATCGGATTAGCGGCTAAAAGCCATTCAGATGTGGCACAGGGGAGCATGTGGTATGAGAGACAGATGCAGGCAGATGAGAGAGCACAAGAAATCAGGAGGCATATTAGAATCATAGCATGGTTTGGGTTGGAAGGGACCTTTAAGATCATCCAGTCCGCCCCCCTGCCATGGGCAAGGACACACAAGACTGGCCAATATATCTTGTCACCTTCAGGAAAGGCTTTTAGGAGCCTGGAAGGATTGTGAAGAGGGCTTCAGTGATGGTTGCCCCAAAGATAAGGAGCAACTCCAAGATGTGTGGGCCTCCAGTGCATGTAACAGGCAGCATTAAGGTATTTGGTTGAAAATCTAGTTCTTTTCTTGATAAGCATCAACACCTTGTTAGAGGTGAGAAATGAGTATTCAGTGTGATAGGTAAGATGGGGATAGGCCAAGAAGGTCCTTAAAGATGGAGATAGATGTGTTCTGTTTAAGGGAATATATAGCATGAGAGTCAGTTGATAGTGCCTAGATGTGCACAGTTGAAAACATGGACTATGGAATGTGCTTTGCTGCAGAATGAGTGAATGAAAAAGGCCGGAGAGGAGGAGATTGCTTTAGCTGAAACAAGCATGTTTGGAGTTCTTCCTTTCCCTTTCTCTTATTCCTGATTATTCCCCTGAGCAGGGTCTCACAAACAGCACAAGTGGAAGTACAAGCATTTGGAAACTGTGACTTGTCATTACATGGCATCACTGGCACAAATACCAACCACAGAGACAAATTGTGTATGCAAGACAAAAAGTCACAGAGAAGAAAAGAGCTTTCCACCTTCAGGTGGGCTTCTGACAAAGAGTAGATACGTGGGGAGGGGGCAGCTGAAACCAGGGGAGAAAATAAGATGTAAAAACAAAACCAAAAATGCAAACAAAACAGGAGCTAGTGAGTAACAATTAGACTAATGTGAGATTAATTTTAAGTGTTTTAACCATTCATGCTGAGTGATTAAGTGCTGTGAAGTTTGACGACTCTGATTATATACTCAGAAGTGTATTTATGCCTGTCAAAAGCAAAATGACATGTTAGAAACAGAGCCTCACCTTCCCCACCTCTATCTGGTATGGAGTTTGTAAAGCGTAATTCAGCAGTCTGTATTAATCAAAATGATAACAGTGGATTGTGTCTGAATTAAGCACATGCATGACTGATTAATTGCTCAGCAGAATGGGATTATGACTATGTGACTTTACCAATATTATAGACCTGATTTCAGGTCGCTAAAACCTGTCTAACCCTTGGGGACTCGGCTTCTCCCTTGCCTTGTGTCATCACAACCAGCTCAGAGGAACCACGCCAGCTTGGTGTGGACAAGCTGGGGTGTGAATAAGGACACAGGGCTTGGTTATCTTATCATCTACCTTTAGATACCTACAAGTATCTGTCCTTGGAGTAAGAACTGCCATTCTGCCTGTTCCAACCAGCCGGTTCCGCTCGGTTCTATCTTTTGGAAATACATATAAGGTGACAGAGAGACATTCCTTAGTGTCTGGTGTCTCTGGAGGTTTCTGGCTGGTTTCTTGACTACTGTTCGTGCCTCCCGATGCACCTGTTAGCTGGTGCGAAGACACACATTGCAGCCCAAAAGTTTTTTGGAAATGTGGATTCATGATTCTATTTTTTTTGTTTTCCTAAATATTTCAAGAGTGTTTTTCATAATGTTTGCTGGTCGCTTGTGCCAGCCTGAAGCCAGAGCATGTTTCCATGTTAACTCTGGCTCCCTCTGAAATGCTCATAACTTCTTAAACAGATTCCATTGGCTCTGCTAGCTTTCATTTTTGGTCCTAGCTCAAAGGTGGACTTTTTTTGAAGTGTGAGAGCAGTGTTTCCAGTCACACTTCAGAACTATGTGAGTGGGGAGAAATGTACTTTTTTCCATCTGCTTGGTTTGAAGGTCGTGATTTCATAATGAAAAATGGTTGAAGTTAGGAGGTTAATGGAAACTCAGAGCTGAAGCATTAACTCAGCAGGTAGCTTCCCCTCTCTTATGGTCCTATTGAGAACACACAAATGTCCTCCTGACTGGAGGAAATAATTATTTGCATCAAATACGTTGTTATTTTAAAATCCCACCAGAACACAGCGTAACATGGTAACGCAGTAATATACAAGCTGAGGTATAATTAGGTGGATAGAGCAATACAACAGAGCAAAAAGACTTGGACAGGATGCCAGTCAGGATGTGACTCCGATGGAGTTAAACTTCAAGGGGCATCGCGCAGGAGGGTGTGAAAGGCAAGAGGACACATAATTGATATGGACCTGTGCGATTCTAGGTTTTAAGCTTCGGTGCAAATTAGGAATTGTATAGGAACATCTGTGCTTGTATTTGTGTTGCATTTGGAATTGTGATGTTCTGTAAATTTCATTCCAAATCCAACTCTTGAGAGATCACCAGATTGCAGATGCTAAGACCCGTGAGAGTGTGCACATTCATTTGAAAGTGAAGTTCTAACCTCTTAAGTTTGGGATGCTAATCACATCACTGCTTACTTTCTCAGCATTTTTCACTTTCTGTTCTCAGCGTGTATGAAGCACCAATATACTTGCAGTTTGTGACAAGACACTGAGTTTGTTGACATTACCATAAAGCTGAGGTAATGATAAAGAAGAGGTAGATTTGATGACTGTTTCATGTTGTGTCATAAACAAGTGCATTGTTCCAGTTAAGAGTACAATAGGCAGGAGTGAATGCTGTAAAATCACACCCCTTGCTTTGTAGCTCCTTTTCGCTTGTGAGAAAAGCCAAGTGTTGAGTACCCTCAAAGGCTGTTCAGGAGAACAACTTCCCAAACATATGCTCCACCCAACTCAGAATTGATGCATCCCTTGTGAAGCAAGATTTGGTGTTATTAGGGGTCCTCTAGCATCATCCTGACAAGCTCTATTGGCAGATGCACTTTAAAAAGGATACAGCTTAAAAGTATTAATTCAGTGTTATTTGTGGTGAGCAACACAGCTTTTAGCACAGCAGAGGAGAGGGCGATGTTACCAGAATGCCCTGTGTCCATCAGCACTAAGGCTGCATTTAGTACCATTTATTTTAGACTTCATCTAATAGCTACCTTTCATTCCAAATACCTTGAATTAATTAGATGTATTGCTTAGGAAAAAATGAGTCACTGTGTGTGACTTCTATGTGTGACTTGGCTGCATAAAATATTAGAAATCTATAGCACCACAGTTTGTAAGTCAGTTGGTTAGAAAACATTCTCTTGAATGCCATGAAAGAACCCACTTCTTCAGCCTGATTTCTTAGTTGAGTGAACAAAAACAAGGCTTTGACAAAGATAAAGCTGCTGTCATTGTAACTTGAAATACATTTATTTATAAACTCATGTTTTCAGAGTATTTTCATTCTCATTTCTGCTTCATCATGACATGCAAAAAGTCACTGGGCAATGGTAAAACCTAGAATAATGGAAAAATAACCCACATGTCACTGCAATATTGCTCTTTAGCCCTACTGTTCCTACAGTTAAACATGCATTTATTTTACATGAAGGATTTTCTGTCTTTTAACATTAATTACTACTTGTGGCTTTAATATTCTGCTTGTTACTGTCTGAGGTATTGACATTGTTAACCTCCATGCTCTAGAGCAGGACAGTGCCGCAGTCTCATATTTAAAAAAACATAAATTCTATCTGCAGTGGATATTAGGAGTTTAAAGCTATGGAAAGATTCCAGGCCTCCAGCCCTTTAGTACCTCTATAACTTCTAGAAATCATTCGGAGATATATTTTTAAGATACTTAGCTCCCTGAAAATGCCCAGGAGGATGTTTGAAAGTGCTTTGATGCTTAGTTACTGTAGGAAGTTCCTTGCAACATAAGGCACCTAATAATCTTTAGAAGCCTGGTCCTTGGCTACTAAGTGGGTGTTTTAAAAAATCTTACTTCCATGCCATGGGAAAAGGGGGAACTGCAATTTAAAGACCCCTTTACTGGGCAGGTGATTGCAAGTATAGGCCTGGCTTCTGGTTTAAAGTTCTCTGTTACCTCTGTCAATCCAGGTTTCTCTCTCCTAAAATTAGAAACTCATACATAGGGTCCCTGTGCACCACAGTAATACAAGTAGCAAGAATAAATGATTTTCAACACTATTTAATTTTTAATTAGGCTCCTTTTATCATATCCTTTGTAAAACTGGGGAGATTAACTTTCTCAGACCTATTCTCACCTGGTTAAAAACCAATTAGCTGTTATACACAAGCCAAATGCATCCTTATTAGCAAGGATTTCTGCTAATTATATTGTTCTGGTTAGGTGACTTTTTTGCCAGTTGGTATGTCAAGTTGAAGTCTACTTTGGACTCTACAGCGATGCTGCCAAGATTTGAATCCAGCCAAGGGAGACCCCCAGTGTTCTTGCCTAATTAAAGGTTGCAAGTTTTGGCCAAGCTGAATTATGCCACAATTAATTCTGCCCATTCCTGGGAGTTCTCTTTCTCTTCTGGCCCTCTGCTTCTTTCTTGAAGACCACGTGCAAAGCAAGCCCAATAGCAATGAAAGGAGAAGGCATATTTTTGTCTCCAGTATCTGGGAAGGCTCAAAATAAACCAGGCTTGAACACCAGTTGCCTTCACTTAAGCTTTACAATGGCAGATTCAGTTACGGAGGACTGAAGTCGTATTTTCCTCCGTCGTTACTGGCTGTGCAGAGGAGTGGCTCCAGGACGCTCAGTAGTCCCACTGCTTTCGCACAGGTATCAGGAGGGGTGAATCTGCCTTTAAGTTTGGCTTTCTCTACGCTAGCCCAATCAGGGCTCGGTAACTCATAATGAACACAGCGTGGTGTGGTTGTCCTCCGAGATCAATCCCTCACTGTGCAGAGCTTTCCCACTTACTCTCTTATGCTGTAGGGTGTATATGACTCACCCGAGGGCTATTGGCACTTCCCACAGGCAACTGGGGGAGCAGTCTTCTGTGTAGGAGTGTCCTAATACAGGGATGATGAAACGTGGAAACCTGCCTAGCCTCTTACTTATTCTTCTGTCTTTCTCAATAAATAAAACAAATTAGCTTCCCAGTCGCTTGATGGGAAGGAGGGGGTTTTCTGGCAGGTTGCTGCTGCTGAGTTTGTCACGCAGCTCATCCCTGCAGACCGAGGGTTTGAGTCATTGCTGCCGAGATGCCAGCTAAGGATTGCCCAGGAGTCCTGACAAAGCTATGCTCCAGCATCCTGGTCTTTTGGCTTCACTGCTCCCTCGGCACGTGGCCCTGGGGCCAGCCAGGTGGGCAGGGTGCAGGCAAGCATAGCTGATGCAGTGGCCCTAATGAAACAAATGCATCAACACTTGATCATGGCTCAGCCCCACACATGCTAGGAGAAGCTAGGTGATTATTATTATTACACCCCTGCGCCCTTAGGCTCTCCTGCCACTTTTGGAGAGAACTGCAGTGTAGGAGACAACTGCAACTGGGAAAATGTGACAGTGTTGGCTTCTAGAACGTCACTGAGGAACTGTAATGGGTTTTAATTATTATGCGCACACTCAAGCTGACAGGACCCAATCAAGCCTTGTGATTTTCTAGGCTGCCCAGCAATAATACATAGCAGTGCAATCTGCAGAGTTGAGCATGCAAAGGCTCATCAATTCATCAGGGGGTAAAATGTTGACACTGAGGATGCTCGGTTGCCTGTTTGCTTTTCTGCTTTGCTTGCGGAGAAAACGCGCTTTTGAGGCGTAAACCTCTTTGGACGTGACTGTATAGCATAGACCTGCTTCGTGCTGTGAGCCAAAGCGTCCTTTTGGCTACATTGCTGTCCTCTGAGTGCATGAATGGTCTCTACCTTTGTGCTATTACTTGTCCTTATCATCAGCAGTATGGGTGCACCTCACCCATATGCGCTAGATATTTGGGTAACCCAACAGCTAAAGATCCTGTACAAGCCAGAGCTGGGAGTCGCAGCCCTGTCACATCTCCTGGGTGATAGCTACGTTTATTTCCTGTATGGTGGAATGAAATACTTACTTTTGATGCATCTCTCAGTCCCGCGCTCGTCCAAATAGCCAGTTATCCATGTTTTTGTGTAACTTATCCATACGTGTTTGTGGGTGAGATAACATTAACCCTTCGTTAGTATGTATTCAAACCAGTGGAGGAGATAATAGTAGACAACAACATTCCTGTGTCTGTGTCAAATGGATATTTCACGGACGGCAAGGCTTTCTTTTCAGAAGTGTAGTATGTTTTAGATATAACTCAATGCATTTCGGATATAACTCAATGCGTTTGTACATCCTGCACTCATCTGAGAATGAGGAGGCTAGGAAATGAGCATTATACCTGTTATTCAGCTCTTCATTCACCGTAAACTAGTAAGAGCTGTGAGGCAAGGTACGGGGATAGTTGCTCTTCCTGCAGCCAGATTACCCTTCCAGCAGTGTCGGTCTTCCTCTTTAAGGCAGTGTTTTTCAGTGGTTTTGCAAATAGATCCTTCTTTTTTGTTCATTTTTCATTGCATGAAACCCCTTCAGAGCAACCCACCTCAGCTCAGCTCAGGAGCTGCTTACCACCTTTAATTGCACGTACCTCCTCATGTCTACCTCCTCATGTCTCTCAGGCAAGGGAGTTGGAATCAGCTATAATTACTGGCTGCACATGTAAATCCACACTCCTCCACACTGGAAAAACAGGGCTGTTGCCAACAACTAAAAGATGGTTCACTGTTTTTGGCTGAGATAAATCCTTGCAGCCACTACTTCTATCTTTTTCACCTTTAATGATTAATTCATCATTAATATTTGTTTTGATGTGTTTCAAATTAAACAGTCTGGGGGTTTTTGCTCAAGCTTTGCAAACTTTTTTGAATGCTGCCAACTGGGATCTACTTCTTGGAAACCATCGTTCTGATGGCTTGGTCTGCTTCTTTTGGAAATCAGGGATAGTCCTGAATTCGGGGATGGCACTGACACAGGGATATTCCTGTTGCCTTTAAATGGTCTGCAGGCCCTACTGTAGGAATCCAAACATTTCAGAAGGTTATTTGGTGCTAGTCTTCCTGCTGGAGCTGGAAGTTATTGCAATAAAAGACCCAGAACTTGAACTTCTTTTACTTTTAAAGGCTACTGAGCAACCTTCACATGAAAACGCTTGAGACAAGTGGGCACAAGGTTGGCACCTAACTCCAGCTGTGCAATCTAGTAATCCCTAATTTTTGTTCTCAAAGTGCCTACATGAAATTGTTAATTTGTGTAGGATCATAAATTTCCACCAGTGCCTAGTGAAAAACCATGCGTCTATGTGAGAGATGTCAGCCTTTGTCTGAGCTCTGTTGTGGTCTGGATACAAGGCAGAACAGGCCATAACCTCATCCTGTGTCCCGGGGAGGCAATGAGCCTGTGGGCTCACTGCTTGCATACTTAATGGACCCAGTAGCATGCCCAGCACAACAGCTGGAGTCAGCTATTGTTTCAGAAATGGTTAGGATGCTGCCTCCAGCATCCCTTTTGCACTGTGCCAGACAGCTAGAAAATATCTCCGGGGGAAAATATGGCTGGATGAGGCTTTGAGCAACCTGGTCTAGTGGAAGGTGTCCCTGCCCATGGCAGGGGGTTGGAACTAGATGATCTTTAAGGACCCTTCCAACCCAAATCAGTCTGTGATTCTATGAAAATACATGTGCTCTGGGCCTGAGGAAGTTGATACGTGTCTCTTCCTTTCCCAGGTGGGAACCAAGCTATTTTTTAAGATGAGCGAGTAGTCCCCCCTTCTTCAAGCTGTGCAGAGTGGTGCAGGAAGGCATGACACCACGCAGCCTGCAAATGCCACTGGCAGTGATAGAGCCAGACCAGTCTCTGCTCACAGGAGAAATTAGAAATGAAGGGAAGGATTACACTGCTAGGGAGTATAACATGAGGTAGGGCATGGATCAGAAATTGTGAGATGTGTGTGGATAGGTTTTCTCACAGCCAGTTAGTATTCCACCTGTTTGACTACACAGCTCAGGTTTCCAGCTGTGAAATGTCTCCAACTTGACATTATCACCACGAAATCTCATGAGAATATTTTATGAACATAGTATTTAAGTCTGGCATTCATGATAGAAGGCATGCAGGGAAGAAAGGCCGTTGAAATTGTTGGGAAGGTTTCTGGGTCTTCACCCTGGAGTAACAGGAGATCACAGAGGAGATGGGTGGGATCTGAAAACCACAATGGGGAGAGGTCAAGTTGTGTAAGCATGAGACAAGGTCTCCAGACACCTCCACATCCTCTCTTCTCTTTGCAGTGGGTTATATCCCATGTGAGCCCCAGAGGAGGAGGCAGCTGCATTGACATCAGACTCATTCAGCATCCTGCTAGGACACTGGCTCAGGACAAATCCCATCCTGGCTTAATTCTTTGCATATAAAAAATTACATGCACAATTGAAGTGTTAAATCCTGAAATAACTAAGCTGGCAAAAAATGTTAATTTGAAAATCATCACCGTCTTCTAAGGGTAGTAGAAGCAAGTAGTTTAGTGGGCATCTGTCTCTCCCCTGAATTTTGGCTGCCCCTGCTTCAAGCCACTTGCCGCTTGCTACCAGCACTGGGGCTTTTTATCACAGTCTCCTCTTCAGTCACAGCTGAGGGAGGATGTATGAAGTGATTCATCCCTCACATTTGCCTTTGTATCCCATCTTCTAGGGCATCCTAGGTCTTTCCCTTCTAGCCGGTTTTCTAAAGCAGACAGGACCGTATAATGATGTTTCCTACCTGCTCCACGTAACCTGAGAGAAGCATACAGATCTTAAAGATACTAGTAAAGACACTAATTTCCTTCATGTTTTGTGAGCAGTCTGCGGTTTGGAGACCACACATGACCCCAGAGTTCAACTCCTGGGCCTTCCAGCCACAGAGATTTAGCTAATCAGCATATGGGCACGGAACCATCTGTCTTCAAGACGAATTTAGCTCTCCCTTGCCCAGCTGTTAGATTAAACAAGGTGAGATGGGCAACATGGGTGGGAACAAAAGGTATCACAGTGGTAGGAGATCAGAAACACTGTCTGGCTGTGGGACGTAGTTAGTACCATTTCTATCTTTGTGCTCATAAATATGACTTCTCTTTAATTTTTAATGTCAGGGAATATTCAATCCTGAGTCCAGTAAACCTGCTCTAGCTCTTTGCAATAAGCAAATTAAGGATAAAACTTCAAATAACCAACAATCTAAATGCAGTAAGAGAGAAAAGGCAGATATTTTGACACAGTAAGCTATGTAGATCTACCTTTGCTAAGAACAACTAACGCCTGTCTGGCTTTGTTCACAACTCTGCTCTGTGCCTGGTTCAGGTTTTGCCAACTTTCACGTTATTTTCATTTGTGTTTGTGAGTGAGAGAGAGGGAGGCAGCTGATCTGAATGGTGGAGGCCAAAGCCTTTTCTCTAGCTGCAGAATCTGCCACCACTGCAGCACCACATACTTGTTGGCCGCAGGGAGGGGAAAAACAGTGCCTGGGATAAGAAGTAGTAGAAATTAATCTCAGTGCCCTTAAAGCTTTCACCTTTCTTCTAAAGCTGTCTCCAAAGATGTCCATTTCAGGGTAGGGTGGTGGTCTTGGTGGTATGAATTTGGTAGCCTTTTAGTCACCTTGCTGAACCCTCAGATGATACTAATCCAAGGGTACTATCCCCATGTTGGCATAAGCATTTTAAAATTTATGATCTCCCAACCTGGAACTTCACTTTTGTGTGCAAAAGAAAATAAAATCATCCATCCCCCTTTCTTTTCCCATCTGCAAATTTTACTGTAGGCAGCCCCAGCCTACGCAGTCCCTGCTTGCTTCTTGTGAACTGCCTGTGGCCACCTCTCCTGGCTGCTTGGCGTGGTACAGTGCTGTCAATAGACGACGTGCTGACTGGGCAATGGTGGTATAAGAGGCGCTCCTGTTGAGTGGCCTGAAATCATCAAGCAGACAGAAGGTTTCAATCTGAGATATAAAATCCCACAAGATAGTTTGTGCCCTCTTTGAGGGGGACAGATCTTTTATAAAGTCACCTTTTACAAGATACAGGTTTACAGGGAGTCACTGGGTGGGAAAGGCCTGATAAGTGCAAGGTCTGCTGGGTCATATACTTGGGTCACAACAACCCAGTGGAACACTACAGGCTTGGGGACGAGTGGCTGGAAAGCTGCCCAGCAGAAAAGGACCTGGGAGTGTTGGTTGACAGTGGCTGAATATGAGCCAGCAGTGTGCCCAGGTGGCCAAGAGGCCAACAGCATCCTGGGCTGCATCAGGAACAGTGTGGCCAGCAGGACCAGGGCAGGGGTTGTCCTTCTGTACTGGGCACTGGTGAGGCTGCACCTCGAGCTTCAGGTTTGGGTCCCGCACTGCAAGACAGACACAGAGGTACTGGACCGTGTCCTGAGAAGGGCAATGGACCTGGGGAAGGGTCTGGAGCACAAGGTCTGTGAGGAGCAACTGAGGGAACTGGGGGTGTTCAGCCTGGAGGAGGCTCAGGGAAGACCTTAGCGCTCTCTACAGCTCCCTGAAAGGAGGGTGCAGAAAGGTGGGGGTTGGTCTCTTCTCCTGAGTGACAAGTGGTGGGACAAGTGGAAGTGTCCTCAAGTTGCACTAGGGGAGGTTTAGATTGGATATTAGGAAAAATTTAATCACCTAATGGGCTGTCAGTCATTGGAGTGAGCTGCCCAGAGAAGTGTTTGAGTCACCATCCCTGGAGGGATTGAGGAGATGTGTGGATGAGGCACTTAGGGACGTGGTTTAGTGGTGGGCTTAGCAATGTTGGGTTAATGGCCCGATTTGATGATCTTAAAGGTCTTTTCCAACCTAAATAATTCTATGATTCTAATACCAACTGTGCACAAAAAAAAAATAAAATATTTGAACTGGAGTTTACATTTTCACACCAGAAAGTCCACGTGGGAGGGAAACCTGGACGATGGGAGGAGTGTCATGCTGAACTCTGCTCACGCAAATATCAGTGCAGCTATATGGGGAATAGCCATCTGTAAAATACCCATCCTGAAGGATGTTTGGGGGCTCTGGGCTAAGAAAGTGAGGGGGTAGAGTTAGAGATACGGCACCTCACATCATACATGTCTGGTTGATTTTTGAAGTTATGAACTATAAAATTCCTTGCATCAAGGAAAGGTGCTGCAAGTCCCATGGACAGCATCAGTATTTGAAGGTTTGTCCAGGCCAGGAGTGGTGAGCAGAGCTCTGCTGCAGGCAGCCAGCCATTTCCAGGACAGCCATCAGTTTCCTTCCCTGTACCAACATTTGCCATCTCGCTTACCCTGTTCCCCTCTTAGAAGACTTCTCATGTTTTCCCCTTGGGAGCAGGTTGATTTGTTCCCATGAATTCTCACATCATAGAATCATAGAATCACTAGGTTGGAAAAGACCTTAGAGATCATCCAGTCCAACCGTAACATCATTATGAGCCATCCTGAAGATTTTTTTGTGGTTTTCTTTCATGTGGAAAGCAATCTGATATGATTACTCTGTGTGAATATGTGTGAAACTATCCTAAAATCTGTTGAAATTATTGACTCTTTTCATCTGAATAAGACAGCTGAGCAGAGGTAAGTCTTTAGTGTCCTCCAGAGAAGAAGCTGTGATTAAACACTTCCCTTGGCCAACTTGTGAATTCATCAAGCCCACTAAGAAATTATTGACTCTTTTCATCTGAATAAGACAGCTGAGCAGAGGTAAGTCTTTAGTGTCCTCCAGAGAAGAAGCTGTGATTAAACACTTCCCTTGGCCAACTTGTATTCATAGGCCCACTAACCCCTACGCTGCTGGCAAAATTCTCTATGTGCGGAAATAATGGAACACTTATTTGCAAAGACATTTGGTTACTCAAAGCACAAATCCTTACAGGCTCAGGCTTTGTTAGTTCTAGCTTTCATGAAATTATTTGTGCTTTCTTGTGGCATTTTATCCATGACGCGCTTCTCATGGAGGTGCAACATTAAATGTCATGCCTTGCAAATGTAACACTGACATGGAAAGAGTTGTTACGGTGGGAACCTGCCCTACTTAAATGGCTCTTGTGTTTGCCCAAGGTTTTTGCACAGTATTCTTCTAACTGATCCTAGTTTTCAGAGTTAAGTATGATAATGTTAATATAAGTGATTCAATCATGGTTTCTAGCATGCTTTTGCAACAGGGATATCTAACATGTTCTCCTGGCAGCTCGGCAGCAAAAGGAACAGCAAAATCTAGGTCCTCTGCTTTTATCCGTGCAAAGTGCTACCCCTCTAATTAATGATCCATGGCGATATGCAACCAGTTTTCTTTCAGCTCTTTGGCCTCTGGGATAGTTAGGAGCCACCAGAGATATACAGAAAGCTCAGTCATTAAAGGATTTAGTTTCCCTTATTGTACATCAACTTCCATATTTCAATCCTTTCCTTCTTAAAAGCAATCTCCAGCCAAAGCCCATGGAATATATTGATATTTTTTCCCCACGAATGTTGAATTGAGATTTACCCATTAGGGCTAGTTGTGATCCTATGGGAATCATAGAATCACAGAATGGTTTGGGTTGGAAGGGACCTTAAAGACTATCTAGTTCCAACCCCCCTGCCATGGGCAGGGACACCTTCCACTAGACCAGGTTGCTCCAAGCCTCGTCCAGCCTGGCCTTGAACACTTCCAGGGAGGGGGCATCCACAGCTTCTCTGGGCAACCTGTTCCCGTGCCTCACCACCCTCTCTGTGAAGAACTTCTTCCTGATATCTAATCTGAACCTCCCCATTTTCAATTTAAACCCGTTACCCCTTGTCCTGTCACTACAGGCCCTTGTAAAAAGTC
This sequence comes from Eurypyga helias, assembly GCF_000690775.1. Taxonomy (NCBI): domain Eukaryota; kingdom Metazoa; phylum Chordata; class Aves; order Eurypygiformes; family Eurypygidae; genus Eurypyga; species Eurypyga helias. The sequence continues at coordinate 12,468 of NW_010232414.1, read as the reverse complement.
CACCCGAGCTTCCTTGTAGCCCCTTCAGGTACTGGAAGGGGCTATAAGGTCTCCCCGGAGCCTTCTCTTCTCCAGGCTGAACACCCCAACTCTCTCAGCCTGTCCCCATAACAGAGGTGCTCCAGCCCTCGGAGCATCTTCGTGGCCTCCTCTGGACTCACTCCAACCAGTCTATATCCTTCTGATATTGCGGGCTCCACAGCTGGACACAGCACTCCAGGCGGGGTCTCACCAGAGCAGAGTACACGGGCAGCATCCCCTCCCTCGACCTGCTGGCCACCCTTCTCTGGATACAGCCCAGGATACAGTTGGCCTTCTGGGCTGCCAGCGCACACTTGCCGGCTCATGTCCAGCTTTTCATCCATTGGTACCCCTGTGGGACTTGTGACATTTTGGTGACAGTGAGTAAGATGCGGTGGCTCTGTTCTGGCCCATGGTGAGGGTGGATTTTAGCACCACTGGTGTGCCACACATACTCATCACTACTCCAACACCACATCATAACCAGTTTGGCGTGGTGGATGCTGTCACGCAGGGCCAAATGCCACTCCTGGTCAAGTTGGGTCTTGTTTTGGGGATGAGTTTCAGCTCTTTCCGAAGCAGTTGTGTCTGAGTTTCAGCAGCACTGGGTGCTGTAGCAGTCAGGGTAAAGTGACAATGCCCCTATCAACGCTCTTGTGCAATGACTCCACAGCAAGCATAGGGGACTGGTGTGTGCGTGAGGCTCTACAGCAGATCAAACGCTTTCCTGTCAGCCCTTGTTTGCACAGCTGCCGTGCTGGGAAAATTCACCCGAGGTCGTTGGTTGTCCAGTTCAGTTCGCTCCTTTAAGTCTTGGCTGGCAATTTGTTCATTGGTTAAAATATTGCTCGGGTGCAACGTTGCCTCTGTTCATTTGTGTTGCTGACGCCTTTGTAACAGCACATGGGCAGAATCACAGACCTGAAAGGTTGGAGAGGAAACTATTTTGCATGGTTGCATCGAGCGTGGTGGCTCGTGTCTGCCTGTGGCATGGCATCCAAACCAGTGTGGCCCTGAAAATGGTGAATCCATCTTTTCTCATCATGGTTTCTTACCAGGATTAATCACACTTCGTGGTTTTTTGTATATTTAAATTTCCCTGATTCTCACTTACAGATTTATTTTCCTCTTCTTTGTCCCATGAATTGCAGCATTTTATGGGCCTTGTAGGGTGGAGAGTCCTGAGTGAATTGCTTCAAGTATTGGCCTTTCCTTATTTGTATTTTTGTTTCTAGACATCTTCTTTCTGTCAAATGGCTTCAGAATATTCCTGAAAATGAACAAAGCAGCAGTGGCCGGAGGTGGCCAACTGGAACACCAGGGAAAAGAGCAAGTGGGATGAAGGGGAGGTTGAAAGGGTGGTAAGGGAGATTTCCTTAGCTGGATGTTTCCTTGTTCATAACAATTTATGTAATCTGATCTGATTTTCTGTAACCAAGCCCCTGCTTTGATGTTCACTTTCAGGGATTTCTTTCTTTTTTTTGGAAACAGTTAATGGGAACTGCTGTCACCCATGTCCATACCCCCCTGCTACAGCCATAACGTTGCACCATCACGCACCACACCACCACTGATGTGTTGCTTTGTGCAGAGTTAATCCAGGGCAGGTTCATCTGTTGCAGCGTGGGAGGCACACACTGGGACGGGGGAGCCAGAGAGGAAAGACAAAGGGAAGAAAAAGGCTGCAGAGAGGTGGGGATAAGATCCTCTCACTGCCCCCAGTTAAAAAGGGGAAGAAGGGATTGGAATAATATGGCCCATTGGTTAAGGTAATACTCTGGGCTGTGGGGGTCTGGTTCCTCACCCCCTTCTGCTCCCTTTTAGCTTTTCTGCATGCTGCTTCCCCTTTTGTAAAATGAGAGCAGCACCTTTTAAAAAAATTAATCCTGGCAGGTCTTGAGAAGATCAGATAGTCCGATGAGTATTTCTGCTAAGCGAGATCACTGGTGGGGCTGCGTGGAGGCATTTGGAGGCTTAGCAGAATGAATCCTCTGAACCTTTGAGATTCGCTTGGTGCTTCTAGAGGGGGATAAAAGCAGAGTTAATTAAGCTATTCCCAAATCCCTGCTGATCCGTGACCATGAAGTAGCTGCCGCTGCACAGTGCTTTCCTCAGCTCTTGATGTACCCAAGCATCCGTGCGAGACCCAAACATCCGTGCGAGCCCACGTGTCTGTTTGGCAGTTACCTGCATGTCTGGCACTGCCGATCTGCTCACAGAGTGGGGCGAACTTCTCCCAGTCCCCACTGGCCTTTGTGGTAGCCACAAAATGCTGTGAGGCTACCACACCTGAGCTCCCAAATCCCAGGGGTGTTGTTACTGTGATGAGCAGGGGTCAGCCTTGAAGGGTTAATTATTGTGTATCAGGGCTGTGGTCCAGCACCAGCACCACCATCTGCAACTTCAGCTTTCTCCCCAGGTGATTTCCATAATTTTTTATTTTTTTTTTAAATTCCATTTCCTGTAAATAGCTTGTCATTTGAGAGTCCATCTGACTAGAGGAATGCTGTGCAGAACAAGCTGCTTCATTTGCAGGTGTGCAATGTATTCTTCACCAGAAATATTAAGCACTGAATAATGACACAATTAAGGCCTTGCTGGCTTTGGGGAGACTGGGGGAAAGTGGAAACAAATTGCCTCCTTCCTATCTCAGCAAGCCTCTGGAGTGCAGTGGCCACCAGCCGTTGGGATGCCTAATGTATGCAGGCATCGCCTCCCAAAGGGACATCTTCCTCCGAATACCCTCATCCCTGTGGGGGTGACTCCCTTTGTGCCTGGGGCGTGATTCAGCTTCTGCTGCTGCCTTCTTCCAGATGACACTTCATATTCTCTGTCTCCCCAGATCCCACATGTCCTCGTCCTGCATCTGATTTCAGAGGGGCTCCACACAGAGGACCCTGCAGTGGTAGGACTAAACCCTTTCTCCCCACTTCACTTCAGAACTGAGCAAGTTTATCCACCTTCAGAGGGCACAGCAGTGCAGTGCCCATTTGGTTTGCAAATCAGAAAGGGAAAGGGTCTTGCGGCAACCCTCTGCACGCAGCGTTGCGTGTCTGATGAGCTGTTTTCTGGCCTCTGTCTCCCCGGCTGTTCGTCTTTGTGGGTAACCCCCCCGTTAACCATGTGTGTGACAGTTAGGTGTTGCTGGCGGCTGTCTCAGAGGGGGTTAGGTTGGTTTGGACAACTGCTGAGGATCTCAAAAATAGAAATGCAAAGCGTTAATATGTGCATGGGAAAAAACATATGCAGATTAAGTTGAAGGCTTTAAACAGATAATGCTATAATAGATTACTTGTATTTAAACTGCTTTCTTGATCATGATGGTGTGAGGTATGCAAATGATCATGTGCATGTGCGTGTGCATAGAGGAAAATGGATAAGTACCTATCATAATTTCCATTGGAAGGACTATTTGCTTGAAATGTCATTTGGGATCCTAGTGTGTACCTTCACATAACTTCAACAAGGCACAACTGTCCTTGCCCTAACTGTTAACCCTTAAGGGACCAATCACTAGACCTGCACAGCAAAATAAAGGTTTCTAAGCATGTGCTGTGTAAAGCCAAGTGTGTGGTGTGTTGGTTTCCTCTTGTCAACATTAAGAACTTAATTTGTGATTCAGTCTACCTGGAAATTTTGCTAAAGTATCATGGAATTTTCCAGATTTTTATGTAGAATGAGGAGCCTACTCATGTATTTGTTGCTCTCGCATCCTCTAGCACATTATATTGAGCTCGCTTATTGTTGATGTTAAATTTCCTGTTTGTGGAGGTCCTTATATGAATGCAGCTTCTGATGACTGATTAGAGGCGTAAATTCAGGTCAGTCATAATCTTTCCAGTGAATTCAGAGGAAATTGGATTAGGCTGCGTTCTTACAGGATAGATCCTGCCAGGCATAGGGGACCTTCTGCTCTCAGCATCTTCACGCTGACGTTAGGGCACTTGGAACCACTGAGGATGAGGTTCTGACACATAATAAAGCATCTTAAGCTACTCGAATCTTGAAACATGTAGAGAGTTTTGCACTTGCTGATAATGCACTTTAACTTTCTTTCTGAGCATGTCTATCTGCTGTTTAGTGAGTGATCTCTGCCTAGCATTTTACAACTTTCTCTTGCACTTAAAACAACTGTCTGCAATTGGTGCAATTAATATTCTGCCCCTGGAGTTGTACTGGTAGTCTCTTCATGGTTTGCACAAGTTAGATACATCCTTTGGAAATTATTTGTAAGCATTTAAGGAGCAAATCCAGAGAGGCATTGCTCTGAGTAGTTAAGTATGCTTGTAGAGATGATTTTTCTCTTTACTGCTAGCATTTGGACAAGAGGCTTAGTGGGAATTATCAGTGGGAATGGCGAGGGTGTAGAAAACCCATGAAGATGCTTTGAGCAGTTGCATAGAAACCATGCGGTGCCTAATAATTCTGCAGGGAAATTGGGGTGCCCACAGCAGAGCGAATTTTGTGAGGAGGAGCTTGAGGCTGTCCTATAGCTGCTGCCTTCCTGTGCCAGCTTTTGCACTGGGGCAAATCTCTGCCTTCTCCCTGCATCCCACGCCCTGCCTCCATCACTCTCTTGCACCCTGCTTTGCTGCTGTCCTCAGACGTCAACCTCCAACCAACCATCTTCGTGCATCTGACACGAGAACTGTAAACCTCTCATGTCCCAGTTGCTTAACCCTTAAATATTTTGGCTTCAGAAAGAACTGAAGGAATTTTCTGCGAGTAATAACAGTATTCTGGGCTGCAAAGCACTCCTGACTGTTTACTTTGTTCAGGATCATAGTTTATGATGTTGAATAAAGCACTGACAAGTAGTGTCTAACTAAAAAAAGCTTTATGTTTTGCAGCCACATAAAAAAATAAAAATCAGTATTTCATCTTATCTTATGTTTTTTTTCAGGATCAAGCATGAAAATATAGTTGCCCTGGAAGACATCTATGAGAGTCCAAACCATTTATATCTGGTCATGCAATTGTAAGTACTGAACCTAATGATGTTTTTGTGTCAAATTGCCAAGTTGTCTTGTTCTGGTTTTGTTATTTAACCCAAAAGATGGGATATGTGAGAAATATTTCTCTTGTGTGCTGCTGACTACAAAATCCTTGGGAGGTGGTTAAAAATGCATCTCCGGAAGTGATGGGCTGGGCTGTTGTGGAATTGAGAACTAAGGTGTTTCATGAATAGTGTCATACAAATGAAGCCAGAGTGAAGAGATGTTAAAGGGATCAGAACTGGCTCTGTACATATGGAGTTGCCCTGGTTTAGCTCTCTGTGATTCAACAGATACATGGTCTATACTGAGTGAGAGGTGACCCGAGATGCTACCATGTGCATGAGTGCTGGATTTGCAGAAGGCATCATCCATGTCTCTGCAGCAGTGGTAACTCATACCATTCTTGACACATCAAGAATTTTCTCCGTTTTCTCTGTCTGAGCCTGAGATCAGGATTCCATCAGCTACATGATACACTGTGGCTGACCTGGTCCTGCTGTCACATCTACCTGGCAAGGAGGAGGGAAGTGATGAGGTCACCTAACACAACAGCAGAGCAGAGAGGGGAGAGGGATAAAGGACAGCTGCAAAGAGCCAGATGTGCCATAGGAAAGCAGGGAGCATCTGATGTAGGCAGTGCTGGGGTTAAATACCCCACAGGAAGCCCTGGGAGACCATGGTGGTCCCTTGTCTGTTGGTAACATCCAGACATGAAGGTGTTGCTCTTCTGCTGGCAGTGTGGGAAGAATAGTGCCCTGTACATTTTTAATCTGTTTTTGTAGCCCTACATTTCAGCCCAGAGTGCTGCAAAAGGACTTGCAGGGAACATCAGTGTCGTACAAATTCCAACAAACCACCTGGGAGGTGGGAAGAAACAATTTCATGACCAATTGATCTACAAATCCTTATTTTTGTTTAATCTCTTTAGAGAAAAATAATCAATATTACTCCTACTTATTATTAGATTAATGTAGTGTAACCCTCACTTTTCTGAATTTCTTACGTCCAGATCATTGGGTTGTCTGAAATGTAGATCTGTAATCGTAGGTGACACTGAATATATATTAGTATAAATTTCCACTTGCTCACAATTCAGCATTTACTAGGAAATTTATAACTGTATTTGTAAACCCAGCCAACTCATTTTCCAAGGGCCGAGCATTTAGCTGTTCCAGACGGACACAGCTTTACTGATGCCCACCGGAGTGAGACGCGCGGCTGAAGTCAGCAGGCAGGAACCCACCCGCAGTGTTTTGGGGTGACAGCTCCGAGCACTTCCCAGCCCTGACGAAGAGCTGTGGCTTGTGTTATGAGGTAGACCACAACACCCTGTGTACAAATGCACTGATCTGCCAGGGAGCGGGATTGATGCTTTAAGAAAAAGCAGGAAAAATCCTCCAAAGTTATAGGGTCATTTTATTAAATATGGGCACACACTTGAATGCAATCATGGAACAGCACCGCAATGAACTCCCACTCGTACAGAGCGCCCATGTGACAAACCTCGTGTGTGTCCATGCTCTTGATCTGCTTCAGCTGTGGGCTACAACACGTTAGCTTAAGCTTAATTGTATTAAAGTCATTTGATGTTGTTCCAAGCTGATGTTGTTAGCTCTCCTTGCTGCTGTGAATCAAACAAGGCCGTGTTGTATTTGCTCTGCACAAGGTGTTTCCAGGAATAACTTTTCTGCACTTTCTTGGAAAAGAGGTAGTGTTAGCCCAGGATGAAGAGGACAAGATGGCCAGGAACTCATCCCCAGTGCTGTGGACGTTGCATTAAGGGTGCAACTTCTCCACTGCCTCTGAGTTTTCATCAGTAGTTGGGATCAATTGGCATCAACAGTTGGGTGGCAACTCTGAAAGACTCAAAATCTTTCAGAGATAGCATGCCTCCTATCCCGGTTTCCATCTGGGAGAAGGCATGCACAGATAATCTCTTGTTTCCAGGGTAACACCAACTTGTTGATACAATAGCTGCGAAGCATTGCACAGCATGAGGTATCTATTTGTTTACATCTCTGCCCTATTTATTATTAGATTCCTTGTGGGGTTTTTAGCTTCTGATTTTTGAGTATTTCTCCTAAACAAGGTAATAGTTGCCTACATTTAAAACTGGCGTTTGATATCAAACAGAAGGAGTTCTGATCAAGCAGCTTGCAGGAAGCAGCATTTAGATTTAAAAAAAAAAAAAGGTAGGGGTGCTAAAATTAAGGCCACTTAAAGATCAGTATCATAGGCATAACAAATCTCAAATCCATATGCCCTTCTCCCTGGCTCATTGCTCGCTAAGTGGGAACTAACTAATGTTTCCCAAGGGAGACTTTTTGTTGCATGGACAGTATTTTCATTACCAGCCTTTAGAGCACTCCTTGCAATGTTGTGGCAAATCCACATTACAGCCCCTGAGCATCTCGCAGCACCTCTGTGGGAGAAGGCTTTTGGAGGCAGACCAGGCCTCCCTGTGTATGCTTGCCCTCTGGTGCATCTACTTTTACTTGAAAGCCATGCTTGCTAGCAAGCCAACTTAAAGGATAAATACGGCACCTCATTTATTCTGTCAAATGCGTGGGCAAGGAGAGGTGGCAGTGTCTGAGCTGAAGTTGGGAGGAAGGGAGGTGAAGAGATGTCTGCCCATGTCTACTTGACAATTTACTCCTGCCAGTCCCTCTGGAAGCTCTTCCCAGTGTTATGTAGCTGTTGGTGAATGTGCCCTGTGTGTTTTCTGGCATGTTCGTGGGGAAAGCTGATCTCTGGATTTGGTTTCACCACCTTGTTTTCACATACTTTGTATACAAGCCATCATAAATCTGTTCAAACTATCACAATCCTCTTAGTGCGAGATAGACCAGAAGTCCAGCTTGGAGATCTCAGGATTTGACAACTCAGAATTTTATGTGTTGTCTCCAAGCATTAACCTGTTCCTTAGAAATGACCAGGACATTTGAAATTTATTTATTTTCCCAAAATACAGGATATTCCAACCCAGTGACCCTAAGTTTCACAAGGTTATGGATAACTCCATGCTGTCTTATGCTCCAAGCAGTAATGCTCAGCTTTGGTAGGAGGTGAAATTACCAGTGCAGCTGCCAAGCAGAATACAGATGTAGGGTAATCTGCATCTCCTCTCGTTATTCCACTAAAATTTTGCAGGCACTATAGAAGAGTACTGTAGAGCATTTAGATTTTGTCATATTTACATTAGGATTATGTGCTTTCAAACCAAGAAAACGTGTTCCTTTCCAAAGCTGGACTTCCTATAGTACCATTATGACCTGCACAGGCAACAAAGACAAACACTAAAATAGTCGGAAAGTTTAATTCCTTCTGGATGCTGGCTGAGATTTCCCTGGAGAATATTGTAGAAGACAGGGAGAAATAAAGTGCTTTCAGAAATAAAAGTTTTATTGAACTATGTCTTGGTATGATCGTAAACTGTGTTAGTGAGCAGTTGCAGGATTGTTGGTTGCTGTTGGTGCCCCTAGAATTACCCTACCGTATCTTCTAAGCTATCTGCCTTACTTCATCTCGTCAGTATAGGGAAATATCCTGATAACTTGTTGTGGTTAGAATTGTCAGGTACTGCTATTTCATTGGCATAATTGGCCTCTCTGGATATTGATGATTCATTTTCTGCGTGCAGGAGAATCGTGCATAAAAATAGATTTACATAAACACGTCTGAGTATTACGGGACTGTTTGCAAATGCTGTTTTTGAACATGCTGCCTGGGCAGGTGGAAGCAGATTCCCAAAGCTTGACTCTGACTTCATCCATATTGTTCACTTGCATTGAAGCATGAAGCAGCAAAGTTTGGTTCTCTGCAGGTTTGTGTGCACCCCGCAGGAGCTGGGGCTGTTGCTTCTTTGAAAGGATATGGGGCCACATTGAAAATCGGTGAAGCCATTAATTTCCTTGTTCTCCTTTACTCATTCATATGTGCTTAAAATATGTAGGAACTTAATATTTTTGGTATCTCTGCTCTTCTGCCAAAGCTGGTTGAAGTTTCTGACCCAGTGGGGTCAGAAGTTACTAAGGGCTGGCAAACTGGAATGGCCCCACTGCCTTTGGAAAACAGGCTAAAAATAGGTACAAAAGGCACCTCCAAAACTTCTGGAATTCACCTGCTTGTCCCAGGGCAGGATATGCAGCCTGTACCAGCTGATCAGCCTTAACAGATATTTTTCTAACCTGTTCTTAAAAATCTTCAGTCACATGCTCCCCAGGGAATCAGCACCACCGCTTAATGTCCTTTTGGATACAGCGCATTTCCCAATAACTAAGTCTTCCAGACTGCAATTTTAACCTGCAGTGCTGGAAGTCTTATTTCTCTAATTCCTCCTGAAGGTAACAAGACTGTTCAAATGGGAAGAGGTTACAGGAGCAGGGCCTGAAAGCGTGTAGCTAAGTAAGTAATGATTGAACTTGAATGCCCAGCACTGAGTTTCTCTGCACTTCTTTTTCACAGTCAATCATAATGCCAGTCCAGAGGAATTCCTGTTAATACCAGGATCTAGTCAAAGAAAGTGAAAACCCTACTACCAGTCTGATACAGCTTTCCCCATCTCTGGGGGGCTGTGCTCCCAAAGAGTGGGTCTGATCCTCTCGGCAGGATGGCTGCTTTACCCACATTCTGTCAGCTGGTGTTTCTGATTCTCCAAGGAAACCAGAGTATTCCCCCTGCGTGAGGTCTTCTGAGGCTTTGATGTCTCTGCTGAAAACAAGCTTTTAGGGTGAGCAGTCCGGTTCAGCCAACCCCGAAATGCTTCTCCCTACTTTTGCAAAAAAAAAAAAAAATAATCACAAACTGAGTCTAAAACCCAGATCTTGGGGGTTTTCCAGCTTGGTATCTTAACTCTGCTGAATTATTCAAATGATTTCCGTCATAGAAAAGCCAAGGTGATGGGGGCTCTTTCCTGCCGGGTGCAAGTCAAGCACTGAGGAGAGCCCTGCCCAGAAATTTGCAGGCTCAGAGTCCCAGTGCCCCATTCTTGCTGTTTATCAGCTCTCCCCCACCACAGGCAAGTGCCTTAGAGCCCTATAACGGCTTGGGAGGCAGCTCGAACAGGCAGGTACCCACCTGCGGTAAAATCTGCAGGAGATTTTGGTATTACTGGAACTATGCGGCTTGTGATTTTGCCTTTCACCCCTATGTTTTGCAAAGAAAGTAAGCAAAGCACTAAGCCATGATCAAATGCTGAATTCCCTTTGTTTTTTGAAAGCCCAGTGCCTGAGCACACTCTGAGAGCAGCCGAGCATGGACGGGGTGTGCAAGTGACATTTCAATGAAAATATTCAGCCTCCAAGAAAAACAACAGACAATGGAGGGAAGTGCTGTGCTTGCCAGGTTCCTTAAGGAGTCTAGCAAGGACGCACTGTGTTACAAAACAGCGATACGCACGCCAAGCCGCTATCACATCAGGATGCTAATTAAAGCAAAACATAGATCTGCTGCACCGCATTCCTTCAAAGAGATTTATTCCCATACTTGGGTTTTTTTTTTTGCCTGTAAAGCATTATGCAAAAGACAGAAGGAAATATCTCTGCATTCACAATGAGATTTATATGAATGATAAGAGCAAGATGTGTTCTTTAGCAGCAGAAAATACTCATGTCCAAGCACCTGAGAGAAGCCTCTCAGCATCACCTTTTTCTGTGGCAGGTATTATTGTTGTAATTAGTTATAACAGGAATGGTAACAAGAGAAACACCATCAGCAGTGAAGAACACTGGAGGTGATGACCGTGGGCCAGGGGATTCAGGTCATTGCTTGGTCCAGAGTGAGAGATCAGCTGCACACCCATAGTTTCTGCTCTTTATTTCCAATACCTCTAGCTCAGATGAGGTGTCTCAAAACGGCAAACCCCAAGTAGTGCACAGCACCCATTGAAAATATACTGGGTCTGTGTTAAAAGCCTTGGATCCCGTGCTTCCATCACCTCCTCGAGCACAGGAATAAGATGTGTGGTAGATGTACACGGCAGATGGATCTCATGGGGTTTATTGGCTAGGACAGTTAATGGATGGACTAGAAAAAGACCTGTTCCCAATTCCTGGTCAAGCAAATATACATGAATTTTATATTAATCAGTTGTTGGATAAACTGTTCACTTGTTTGGGATTTTTTTGGTGCAAATGCTACTTAAGGACTACGGCACCAGGAAGGGTAATGGACATCTGGGCATGCCAGGAAGGAGCCTGTGAAGGGCCAAGGGAGATTTGCTTGGACTTGGATTGAGCTGAGCAGAGACTTAGGGGCTCTAGTTAGGCAAGACTTCATTTCCTCACAGCTTGTGGAGTGAAGCTTCAGTGATTTGGGCAAAGCAGCCTTCAGGAGTCTGCAGTGGAACAAAACCCAGCACTAACTACATCCTGAGGTTGAAAAAAACTTCTGCTGCTCCTATGGACAAGTTTTTTGAACTTGGGGGGAGGGTGTTATAGAGGCACAGCTCTCCAGGGATGAATCCAGCTGGTGAACGTGGAGAGCAAAGTGGGACAGCAGCAACAGGGTTGAGCATGTGTGACACGACTGGGAGCACCAGAGCGAGATTGTGAGAGAAGCGCTCAGAAAAGTGAATCCTGGGCCTTCTTCAGCCTTCAGTGTGGACATATTGCAGACGTGGGCACAAACTGCAGAGCTGGGATATTAGATATTGAAATTGCCCTTATTCTTTGGCACGTTCAAATACAGGTTTTGGTTCCAGCTTGTTTGTAGTGCTAAATGCAGTCAGAGCGTGGTCTGTCAGTATAGGTCAAAAAAGAGATATCTCAAAAAAACCATGCTTTAGCAAAATCTTTGAGGGCATATTGACTGAACAACACAGGTCACCCTGTTAAAAGGCTAAAGGTGTTAATCTCACTGTACTTCTGTACCTTCCCAATAGAGCTTTGCATGCTGTTGACCACATAATAAACTGACCCCTGGCATCATGCCCCTGCGAACTGGGTAGTGGTTATTAATCCAGCATCAATTTCACATCTTTCTTTGGGGGAAAAAGATTTTTACATCAGTTGGGCTATGCTGATGAGTGTTCAATACAAAGGAGTATCTTCCCTTTTCCAGTGTCTGAGAGGTTGTAAGCAGACTAGGAAAGATTAATGTTGCGATAGAGATCAGGGCATGAGTGGATTTATTGGTGGCACAGAGTGATCTCCAGGATGACTTTTAGACACCTGTAATTGTGTGGACTGTGTATGATTCCGAAAGTGTGATTATGTGCTCATTGGGTAGTCCTAGCTGCCCCTAGCACTTTGGTTTTTCTTCTTTTTTCTGGATATGGCAGGACTTTTTGGTAGCTCCTATTGCCCATGTCCTCCCAAACACAGAACCTTCTCCTGGGAACGATACTGAACAACAGCCCTGTGGCTTCCTTGTAAGGTTTTATGTGTCAGGGCTTCAAGCGTGTCTAGGAGCAGGCGTTTTAGAATAATTGAAACACAGAATGGTTTGGGTT
>NW_010232413.1:0-21122 GCF_000690775.1 Eurypyga helias | reverse complement strand
CCAAACCATTCCATGATTCTATACTTAGAACACCTATATTAACAATTTGTCTATCTATACTGCAGTATGTTATGACCTGAACACTGAGAATCATAGAATATCTGAGATGATAAATTAACAGAATCCGAATCCTTTTTGGGGAGTCCTGCTCAAAATTTCAGAAAACAAGTAGTGGAAGAGTTTTATTGATGTCATTAAATTTTTGATCTGTCCTTGAAATATATTTCTTCTCTTTACATACTGTTCTGTGCTCTATGTATTGTTTATGTGTTTAGTATTTGTTACCAAATTAAACAGAGAGCTTTTGGAACATAGACCAGAAAACAGGTATCTTTTTTCCTGGGATGTATAAGGAAATCTTTACGTATTTATTATATCCCTGGATTTGTGCATATGGCATTTATTTTTGGATAGTTTTTCAGCTTTAGTGAAAGACTTAAGAATCATTTGAGTCTTCATCTTGCCCTAGACTTGTTCATTTTAAAGAGTAGGGGACTTGAACCTGTTTAAAATGATAATTACCTGCAGCACAGTTTTTCCCACTTGTAGATTAGCACTAAACATAACTATTCTTTGTTTCTTCTCCTCCTCAGACACACTTTTTTATGCCTCTTTAATAATTGATAAAACATCTTAGGGTCTTCAGTGATCTGACCTTGTCAGGCCAGTCAAATACAAGTATTGTGTAGCTTGAATTGCTGAATTGAAGCATATGCTAAAAGTTAGCTTGAAATGCTTTTGCTTACTGTCACATACACAACTGAATGAACATTTCTCATAGCTCATATAACTACCAGTAGAAAAAGGAAAACTTTGTTATTTAATCCAATTATCTTTATATTCCATATGGCTCACTATATGTTGTCTCTTTGCAATTGAAACATTAGTCTCTTTCTCTACCTTCCGTTTTTTACTGTATACTGCAGGAGACCAAACTTATCTCCATCCAAATGTGAACAGACAGTGCTTCAACATACTAGAATTCAGGTGGAATCTTCCAGTTTACTTGGCAAATATATTATGTTGGTGGAAGTCTGGGTGACAGTAAGCTGCTGGGGGTGTGTGTGAATGTTTTATGAGGGAGGAAAGGGACATGGCCAAGTAGCAGGATCCTGGCTTGCTTCCATGGCAAAGCAGGAGGTAATTCTAGTACTGTCCAATTGATTTGCTCAAGGTGTTTGCTGGAATTGTCTGCTGTCTTACCTATATATTGCATAGTGTGAAGACTTACCATGTGAATTTGTCAGAAATATTATTCTGTGTTTTCATAGGGCAGCATGAGTTCTTTCCTAAAACAACTGTCCTAAGTCTCCAAAGCAGATGGTGCCATTTTATTCAAAGCTTTGTTTGTGGACTCTAATTTTTTTTTTCCTAAGTAATAAATATGATTTCAAAGCAGATGTTTGAAAAGGGGAAGTAAAAAAATCCTCATCAAAATGTATGTCAGTTTAATTAAAGTTCTTTGAGCCAGGAAAGTGATCAGATAAAAAACCCTGTAGTTCTGTAGTCATAATTTGATCCTCTTCCTGGATCCAAAACAATTGAGAGCAAATTCAGTTAATGTATTCATTCTCTGTTTAGCTTTCTTAATGTAATTCAAAGAATTCATCCTAAAACCACAAATGATGAGGTGGCCTGTTTTGAATGTCATGCAAATTAGACAGAGGCTGGATATGTGTTAGTAAGTTTCTGTAGAGGAAATTCCCTACTTGTGAACATTTTTAATGGATGCAATAACTGCTTAAAATGAGTAAAATAATATTTCAAAAAGAACCACAACTTTTTTAAGGGTCTGATAGAAAATAATGTAAAACAAGGAAATAAAATGAGTTAATGTGTTTAGCTTCCCCAGATGCCAATTAAATATGTATATATACTTATATGGATATAAAACATGTATAATATATGTATTTGAAACAAATTAAAGTACAGTTCCACAACAGTTTAAGATGATTTAAAGTGGTGTTGCTACAATTGCTTCTTCCCTCCTGTACTTCCTTCTGCATTTCTGACTCTCTTGCAGCAGCTGACACGCTTCTGTCCCTACTTGTGGTTATTTCAGGGAACTAAAGCAGAAGAAAGCTTATATCCCTGGGTAGTAAAAGAACACACTCTGAAATGCCAGAACAATAAACAAAGTGTTGGGAAGGAGGAATATCATCTTGGAATAATCTAATGAAACAAATTATGGTTTAGGTTTTATTTTAAAACATCTAGGATTAAGTAATGACACGTTATCTTCAGGAAGTCTACTCATTCAGGATTCGTTAAACTTAAATAAAAGAAAGTGAACATGATGTGAAGAAAAATCCCACATCGATTGTGAAAAAAAGATCATGATTTGCCACCATTTTTATGAACTTGTCTGATTTGAAAAGATGAAAAATAGTAAGCAAGATTTAGGTATTTCCCACCACTAGAAAAATGGTGGAGGAACCGAAAGCAGAAAGAAGTGTTCTGCCATTCAATTATAAAAATGGTCATTAACTTTTCTGTTATTAGTAAAGCAATTTTTTGTAAAAAAATCCTAATGGAAAGAGTTTAAAAAGCATCCTGCAATATATTCCCCACAGAGCCAGTTGAATTGATTATTAATTAATATAACTGTATTATATGCTTTCATACCGAGATTCATTTAATTAAAATAAGCCTCCCCAGTTCAATGCATTAATATATTTATTTTGTGTGTACAGCTTACACCTTTTTCTTATTAGTAGAAATGTGATATAGTTTTGGGCATGTAAAGCATTTAGTGAAAACTAGTCATGGGATTGAATGAAGTTATTTTGGATATGTACTGATATAATGGATTGCCAATGAACACAGAGAGCTTGGAATTCAGCCACTAAAATACATCTGCTGAGCATTAATTTCATTCCTAAAGGGGAAACCTGGGAAATCCTACCAAAAGGGAGTCAGATGATTCTGTGTGAATGAGAACAACTGAGAAATGATTGATTGTGCTGTCCTTGAAAGGAAGGACTTACAGCTCTATTATACAGCTTTGAGACAGCAAGAATTAAGAGGTTTTCTTGTGAATGAAATTTGAACATTTCTTTAGCAGACGTTGCGCGTAGGGAACCACTGGCAAGCTCAGATACTTTAGATGTTTGCAAATAAAAGACTTGCCATTTCTAGCTGCTCTTTTTCTGTCCCTTTTCTTTTGACTATCTAAGTACCTTCAGGGCTGTACCACTGCTGACTTCTCCCTGCTGCTGTTCACCGGGTGCCTTGAAGGATGCCTCAGGCGGGGCTTCAATGCCATCATCCTGGTAGATTCCCAGCAGGAGTTATTCGGGATGGTGATGTGTACGTATTATAGACTAGAGTAGTGCTTATGCAGAACCCTCATTTCCTTTAAGATTCATTAAATCAAAAGGGAATAAGCCATTAATTTAAGAGAAGGCATCATTTCACTTTCCCAGAATCTCCAGGTACCATTTGTTTTATTCTAGATACCTTCGCTTGCCTATTGTTTGCATGACAGAGGGAAGTGTTTGGTTTTTAGCTTTCAGTCTTTCCCTTGGTCTCTCAAGATGTAGTATTTTATTTCACCAACATCAACACCCTCAGAAAATGATCCAGTAAGAAAAAAAATACATCACATGCTAAGTAAATATTTTCTTCAATAGCCTTCAGGGAGATCTGTCAAGAATACATGCTTATCTCATTCTGCACGAAGTTTCAGCTACCCAAACTCCATCAGCAGTAATGAAGAGCCACTAAATACCCTGACTCTGATCAAAACGTATTCTGATAGGATCAAATTCAGATTCATAGTTGTGGCTTTTGCTTATTCCACCTTGCTGCTACTGAGAGGTATGAATCATTAAGGCTGATGCAGAGAATAGTGAACAAATTTTAATGGTTAGAATATCCACAGATTGTTCACATTATCATATGCATTTTGAGAGAGTGACTAGGTTTTGTTAATGATAAATTAGCTTGAGCTGTTATTAAATAGTTCTCTTGGGCACAACACTGATAATGCCATATGCTATTTCTTTGTGCCCTTCCCCCTCACAGAGTGTTAATTAAAGGTGCATGGGTGAAAGCAGTGCAGTCTCATCAATTTAATAATAGATTGAAAGGCCACATGACCATGTATTACTCTATGAAGACAACATTATTTTTTTGAGGAAAGAAACATTTCAGTGATCTCTAGTCACACAAGTAAAATGAGCAGAGATGATTGTTCAAGGAGATTATTCAACAGAATTGTTCAAGAGCTAAGTGTTCAAGGCCAGGCTGGGTGAGGCTTTGAGCAACCTGGTCTAGTGGAAGGTGTCCCTGCCCATGGCAGGGGGGTTGGAACTAGATGGTCTTTAAGACCTCTTCCGAGCCAAACCATTCTATAATTCTGTGGTAATCAACAAACTGAACTCACTAATCAGAAAATTGAAATACATATTAAAACAATGCTTAAACCTGAATTTCTTCTAAAGTAGATACTTCTATGGAAATTTGAGGAGATCTGTCTTTTCATTTCAGTTATCATTTACTATTCACCAATGTATTTACAAAGGAGAAGGAAAGATTGCTTTTGAGTTGGCTAGGAGAACAGGAATCAAGATATTTGTAGGAATTTTGGTTTTAATTTTCCTGCTAATAATATTTGAGACTTGATGAGATATATTTCTGTGCTTTAAGTTTATAATTTGAAAAATAAATATTTTAATTCATATGCAGGTTTATTAAGCACATGGTAATGAAGATGACACTACATATAGAAAAAAGGACCACTTTTTACTATATAAACAGAAGATAGAGACGGAAAGTTGCTATTTTTAAAGAAAGTACTTGAAGGATACTCTTTCTAGTGTCCTAATTGATACCATCATTTGACCACCTTAAAAAAAACCCACTAGGTTTTATTTTGGGGAAGTTGGTGGTGGTTGGTTGGTTGGTTGGTTTGTTTGTTTGTTTAATTTAGATGTTGTGTAAAAAAGTGGCTACAGAAAAATGGACAATTTTTTTAACAAGTTAATATACACTAAACAATAACATGGATTTTTTAATACTTATTTAAATAGAAGATTTTGTAGGTAATCAGCATTAAGTTATAATAATATTTAGGATGTACAAAGTCCTGAAGAATGAGTTATGTATTTACCTTCTCTTTCTTTGATTTCCTAAATAAATATTTTTATGGGATTAAAACTTCTCTTTTTTTCTTTTTTTTTTTTTTTTTTTGGTATACGTGTGACAATTGTCATGGGTTTTCTGAGAGGTGAATGGATACACTGCTATCTAAATATTTGCACATCAGAGTTTTCTGTGCAGCTGGTCACTCATTACAACATGCGTCTATGTCCAAAGTAATACAAATGTAACAAACGTGAGATTTATATACATAATAAATGTACCTGGTCTTGTCCCAGAAACAAAGAGCAGTCATATATCAAATTACACAAGAATAAGAAAGCATCTTTTCAGAAGTGTGCTAAAATAATTCTTCTCAATTTGCCTACTACTTGAAGTAACTTCAATGTTTGAATCAGCTTTTACCAGAATGCATGCAGTCTTGCTGCAAGCACGTGTTAGGTTTTTGACAAAATGCTACTAGAGTTACCTGTGGGCCACTTACAGATGTATACAACTGAAATTAAATCTGCATCTGAAAGCCACACATAAAGTATGTTTACAACTACATACACTTTCTCTGCTAGTAGTAGTATTTTATGTGTAAAGAACTGTTTCATCAGTCCTGCAATATTTTTTGTGTCTTCCCATTTTTTTCCAAGTACAGTTCAAGTTACTATTTCCATAAAACCTTTTAACATTTGACTCCTAGGTATCTTAGAGACCTGTTCTATCTCTTTGCTTTATGCCAGTAGTTGAGATCATCTGAGACATTTAAACTGACAGCCTCTATATTTAATTTAAATGCCATGGGGCTGGTGACATATTCTCATTGGAGCAAATCCATTGATTTCTACAATTCACTTCTGCTATTACATTACAGTTAA
The DNA here is from genome assembly GCF_000690775.1 of Eurypyga helias. Lineage (NCBI taxonomy): Eukaryota > Metazoa > Chordata > Aves > Eurypygiformes > Eurypygidae > Eurypyga > Eurypyga helias. The sequence continues at coordinate 15,153 of NW_010232413.1, read as the reverse complement.
TTTTAGGCAGAGTTCATTCACTAGCTGTATTCAAATAGAGCAGGTTGATTAGGAAGATTTCTAATGCACAGGGGAATTCTGCATCATTTTCCCTTCTCACTGTCAATCTATGTTGTTATGAGACATGTCTTCAAGAAGTTTTGCTGTATTTGTGCCTACAATTCTTTTCCTCTCTATTGGGGGGAAAAAAAAATCTATACTGGGAACTTGCCATGACAGCAAGAGTAGCCTCCTGCCTAGGTAAACAGAAGGGTTTTTTTAAACTTTTGCTGAATGGAAAACGGTAGTAAAAATTATTTTATGATTTTAAATGTATAGAATAACTCAAAATATTGTCTATAGTAGGCACAGAGTATGCCTCACAAAAATGAACCCTTCACTTCTGGTTTGATCCAACTTCCTTATCTATAAATACATTTTATCCTCTCATGTACCTTAGATTAGACTTTGGAATATATGAAGCTCACCAGTGTGTGAAATGTTCTTCATAGTACCCACTGAGCTATTTTAGTTATACTATTCGACTTTCAGCTAAAATATAAGAAGCAAACGTGTTACAGAGAATTTTGGCAATTCTCTATGCAGTCCACCACTTACCACTGTCTGCAGGATGTCTGTTGGTTTCTCACTGCCCAAATCTCATTAAAATAAAGGAGGACGATGTGATCAAAACCCCACAGATTTAAAAGTTTACCCCTGACTGTATTTCTGACCTGCAGTTTAGGGCTTGACTCTATGCTTTATGATTAAGTCATCAAAACAAATACCAATTACCTTCCCTGTTCTCTTGTGTAAGTCAACTTTTTTTCACTTGGTATTATTTAATATAATGTTTCCCTCCATGAGCTCTGATTTTTATTGCTAAACAAGGTCACATTTCTTAGTATTAATTCCCCCCAACTAATTTCCTTTCTGCACTTCAAAGACTTGGACACTGTAACTCCTTTCCAGCTAGATGGGAACAAAGTTTGGTTGGGCCAAAACTGAAGTTTATAATAATCTGTCTGAAGATCTAGCAAGTCATTGGAGACACATTATTTCCTCTTTAAATATATCTTAGGCATAGTCCACTTTTCCATATGTTCTTCAACCAAAGTAAATCTTATCGGAAGTGTTTACTTTTTTTGCATTCCAAAACATCTGTAGACAACAAATACACCTCATCTTTTTTTTGTTAGTCTAGATAAACTAAATTATTTTAGTTCATTTAAAGATACTCCTCATTTAGAAATCCAGTCTTCTGGATCATCCAAGTTCTTTCTCTGTACCTATAGTAGTCTAAAGGTATTTGTCTATAGCACAAGTAGCTATCAGTGTATTAACATAGCCACGAAGTGCATATAAACACTACATAGAGTACTATGATTTTTGCTTAAATTATAACATCTCCTTCAGCAGCCAATGGAGAGAAATAATCCAAATATATTCTGAATTACTCAGAGCTTCCTGTCTCTCCACTGTGACAACAAAGGATATCAGAGCAAACACAGTGCTAAATTAGGCACGTTCATTAGATTTATAAAGTTAGGAAATTCAGGAGATGGGTACTTACACCTTGAGTATTGAAAACTGACTCTTGCAGGCCTAACCAGGCAAGCATCTCAAAATGTGTGAGGTTGTAGATGGACAAAAAGCATCTTCCTCTTATGCCAGGTGGTATCTTAGATGCAAAACCAAAAAGCCAGAAAATGCATGGTACATTTTTTAAGGTTAATTCTGCTGTCTCCCACCCAGGACATGTTTGTTTGATTAAAAAAAATGTTGCTACATGTGACATTGTAATTTTGTTGTTATTCTGAACAGTAAGGCAGGATAAGAAATTTCTCAAAGTGGAGGAAAAGCATCATTATTGAATAATGCAAAATCTAACCAAACATATTTCCGTGCTGGAATAATATGTTTATTTTCTCTGCAGGGTTTCAACTTACCTTTGAAAGAAGGTGTTGCTACATCAAGCATAGTGCTAGAAGTTATGATTCCCAGGATAACACCATTGGTTTTTATTTATTCTGTAAAATACAACAAGGTTTCTATGCTGTTTTCTTCTTAGACTCCATTCTAATACAAATTATTATATTCTAATTAAGTCTATTTTCCATGCAATGTATAAAGGAAGAGAAAGTGTGGTGTTTCAGTATTTTTTCTGAGAATACAATAAAGACTGCAGGATTTGTAACCAAATAAATTCTGATATACTATAGTTTATAATAGTGTAAGTCAACTTACAATTAAATTATTTTGGAAACCTTCAAAGCAGTTCCAGCCCTAAATCATTAGATTTACTGTCATGAAGTACATTTCATTTATCATAGTTTGTAAAACCAGAAGATAGCAGACCTGAGCTAGCTCAGCATCATTCTGATGTAAATCACTAATGAGTTGACTCCAGCTCAGAAAGAGGTTGACTCCTAGAAGACAAATGAATCTCGAAAAAGAAAAAATGAGCATCAGTGACACTCCTTAAACCAATATGATTGTCTGACCTATGAAACACAACAGAATTTCTTCAAGAAAGTTTTCTGTCCACTGCCTCCTCAAAGAGTAGAAAGCTTTAGAGAATAATAATGAAATGTATTTTAGGACAAAATTCTTAACTCTTCCAGTGGAATTCCTTGTCAGCAACATGAAAGTCAGATAACTGGAATGTGTGGAAGTAAAGCTGTCATTGAACATCAAGGTTGTCTGAACTTGCTGATGATAGGCATTCTACAAGAACTTTAATCTGATGTTTCCAAGTATCTACTGCTAAGCCTGTTCTGAGTATCCTGGGGAAAAAAATAATGAGAGTACAACTTTGTATTCAGTAAAAGTGGCAACACAGATTATTTAATGTACATTTGGCATCATAAAAATGTTAGGCCATCTGAGGCAGTTACCACCCAAGCTGCTTACACACACACACAGACACACACACAAAGTTATCATTGCTCTTGTGGCAGGGACAACTAAACCACAGATGAAAATGCAATCTCATAGCAGCTGATGTAAACTTGCATCAAGTTTTGTCCTTGCCACAGGTTTTCCTACTTCCCAGGGAGAAGAGGAACCATCATACCCTGAAGTGACCAGTTCTGATGCCCCAGTTCAGTCTGATGTCAATGAATGTTAAACACCCAAAGTCTCACACCTTTTAGGGTACAACTAATTATAACCATTTTACTCAGGAGAAATGGGCACAATAGGTACATACCTACGCACATGATATGAACAGATTAACCTTGATTTGCTTTCCCAAGGTTAAGTAAAAAAATCTATGGCAGAATCTGGGACAGAACAAAGGATTCATTTAAAACAGTGGCAAACATCAATCATCTTTAATAAGATTATTATTGGTATTTAAATAATATGTCTCCTTCAGTTTAGTTCTGGGCCTTGGTTTGAGATTGTATATGACATAATATATAAAATCATTATGCAAAAAGAAAAAGACAGTATACTCAGACCAAAAAAGAAATTACCAGTCTGGAAGTCCTCCCAAAGCCAATGTGGAAATGGCAAGGTTGTCAAAACCTGCTTATGGGATATTAAGAAATCTTTCATCTTATACTTCCATGGTAGCACTAGTGAGTGTCTTCTAAGTATCTAGGGAAACCTTAAATACATGCAGTACAATTTCATATACCATAAGAGTGACAAAGAATACCTACTGCATTAAATTAACTGTGAAAACAGGTTTTTGTACATTTTCTAGATGTTACCAAGTACAACCTTGAATGTCAATATCTTAGAAATCATTAATTATGCCCTATGCTAAATTATCATTTAATGCCAAGAAAAAAAGTTAAATTAGACTGTATGAATTATTCATCATCTCTAATTCAATATGAACAGTGTTCCAGTTGAGTGTTAAGCAATTTTGACTAGTATCCCAGAAGGTGAACACTTTTCTGACAATAGAATACCAGAAACTCTGACCTGACATTTTGTAAAATACAGATCCCAAAGAGTCAAGAAGATATACTTCTGGAGAAGAAACAAATTTATAGCTAAAGATAGACTTTGTTATTAGGGTCATATAAATATTTTCATAACATAATTCAGGTCAAATCAATTCAGATGGAGTAAGTCTCAAAAATAAAGTTAGAAATCTCTTAATACATAATATCTCTCCACTCTTCTAACAATTTTTTTCAACTGTCTTCAGAATTAATGTACATAGCCTGTTTTGTATGTGCCCTTTAGAAGACTAATCTCACTTCTGTGAATATTCCTAGAACAATTGTTGCTACGTACTGGTCTGCTAATATCTTGCCTGTACTTTTCTGAGGATGAATATGCGGGGGGAGAAAAATGGTAAAGTGGGCTACTGTTCTTTACATTTGTTCATTTTTATAGTACATAAATTTCCCAAAGTTAAATATTTAATGTCACTTAATGAAGGTTCTAATTGGATAAATTGGATAGTATTGTCACATGACTACTCTATAAACTTCCACATTTCATAATGCATACTTCAAAGCTCCTTTGCTGATTCAAATAGATTCAGGTCTCACAGATCTCACTTTCCAGACTGATAATGTAATAGCAAGTGTTGACATAGAAGAAGAAGTAAAAAAACCTCCACAACTTGAAAAAAAAAAAAAGAGAAGGTAAGTCACTGTCTTAAAATCCAATTACTTAGTGAGAAATGGAATTAAAAAGCCCATGGTGATCTGATGAATCTGTAGGCTTGAAATTTCCAAACTGAAGTTATACATCTTGCTTTCTTAAATATATTTTAACATATAATAGTTTATCTTTCTTTTAGCTTATATTTGAAATTAATATTAATTAATGTTTAGCACATTAATGTATACTATTATTGTATAGGAGAAACATTAGATGTCCTTAATTTACCATAGTAAATACTTGCCTGATGAATCTGTAGGCTTGAAATTTCCAAACTGAAGTTATACATCTTGCTTTCTTAAATATATTTTAACATATAATAGTTTATCTTTCTTTTAGCTTATATTTGAAATTAATATTAATTAATGTTTAGCACATTAATGTATACTATTATTGTATAGGAGAAACATTAGATGTCCTTAATTTACCATAGTAAATACTTGCTGTGGTTTAACTCCTGCCAGCAAAATACCATGAAGCTGCTCTCACAGGTGTCCCCCCTCCTTTCTACAGTGGAGGGGAAGAATCAGAGGAAAAACACAAGTAAGTTCATAAAATTGAGATAAGAACTATTTACTAATTGAATATACATTATTTTTATATATACACATAAATGAATATATACAAATACTACTACTAATAAGCAATTAATAGAAAATAAAACATATGTTACAATATGATACAATTGCTCACCACCTGCCGACCGATGCACAACCAGATCCCAAGAAGGGATAGCCACAGCCCGAGAGCCCCAGACCCCGAGACCAGCAGAGTCCAAGCGAACCCTAACAGCGACAGCATGACTGGTAAAGCTAACAGGCCCACCAACTCACTCCCTGATGATTGAGCCAACACAGGAGTTAGCAAAGCAGCTAACACAGGAGTCAGGGAAGTGCTAGAAAGCGCAAGAGAGTAATAAAGTCTAAAAAAGTGAAATGGCCTCCAAGCCCACTCCCTGCTTAAGTACCGAGCATGACATATTATAGAATGAAATACCCCTTCGGTCAGTTTGGGTCAGCTGTCTGAACTGTGTGTCCCCCTACACTGCCCACAGTGAGAAAGTTGGGAATGCAGCTGCAGTATCAGAAGGTGAGAAAGACCTTGAATCTGATGAAAGCACTCCCCAGCAGCAGTTAAAAAGATACCTAATCAGTACTTTTCTCAGGGTAAATCCAAAAGCCTAGCTTCATGCCAGCCCCTATGAAGAAAGTTAACTCTTTCCTCACTAAAGCTAGCACAATAGTGTTCCACAGAAGCTGCTTTTCGTACTATTCATAAAGCTTGTCTCCAGCTGAGCTTCAAGTCTGCAAGCTGGGAAGAAAAACTATAGTGAAATGGAAGCATACAAAAAAACCCATGTGAAGTATGGCAAGAATCTTTCGTCCAGGAGAGCGTAACAGTTTCCCCCAATGCTTGTGTTCTTTCTGTGTCATGCTATGAATTACTCAAGTTCTGACTTTTTCAACTTTTTACCTACTAGTTAGTTAGTTCTCTTTCAATTCACTAGTAGTTTACTAGAAAGTTGATCATAAGCGTGTGTGATAGAGTTCTTGCTTTGCATCTCAAGCACATGATCACTGCTTATACCAAGTAATGAAACTTTGTTGTGAACCTTAAATTCAAAATAATATCTTCACATAAGTTAGAAGCAGGCAGGAAATAAAGAGGTCACCTAAATACTCACTTTCCATAAAGTATCAATTGTCTATTCCCAACATCCACTTTTTTTGTAGAAAAATCAGGAGATACAAGGGAGATATATGCAAAGAAAATTTTTTACTCTCTCTCTTTTGTTTTGTTGTTTTGTTTTTTTTTCCTCCCACTTAAAGCATTATCAAAAAATCTGTGTTGTCTTCAACATTCTTATGGATACAAGCACTTATACTGCTAAGTAAAAGAGAGTCAGGGATTGAACTTGAGCACTGGATGCTTGATCATACTTGCTGCTTAACTCCCTCTCTGTCTCTATTTTAGACCACTCTGACCTAGCTATTGGAAGAAAACTATGGTATAGAAGAAAACAGGTCTGACCAGTGTAGGTAGCAGATAGTAGTATGGAAGGGTCAAGACTGCTGCACCTGACTCAAAGACCCAGGATTGATGTCTGGCCCATTTTTATTTAGTAGGACAGATATAATCACTCTCTCTACCTAGATTTCTAAACGCAGTACCCGCACTTTGAAGGCTAGATGATTTTACTCACCTATTCATCTTACAGAGACAAGAAACTGTAGAAGGCAATACATTACTTACTGAGGAATCTTAAAAGATATCTATCTCTACTTTAGTGCCTAAAACAAGATGGGACATATTTCTTCACAGAGAGGGTGGTGAGGCACTGGAACAGGTTGCCCAGAGAAGCTGTGGATGCCCCATCCCTGGAAGTGTTCAAGGCTAGGCTGGATGAGGCTTTGAGCAACCTGGTCTAGTGGAAGGTGTCCCTGCCCATGGCAGGGGGGTTGGAACTGGATGATCTTTAAGGTCCCTTCCAACCCAAGCCATTCTATGAGTCTATGATTCTAGTGCCTAAAAAGAGATGAGACAGTCATATAAATTTATATATTTATACTCAAAATTTAGCAGTAGCGTTAGAGCTTCAAAGAAGCTCAGGGAGAAGAAAGGAGTCAGACTGGCTAGCTCTTTAAAATTTTTTTTAAAATCTAAAAAAAAATAAAAATTTAGAATTATAATAATCAAGATTTATTTGCTTCTATGAGCAGGTCACCATAACCTGGCAATGTCTCTTTCAGCCCAGAAAGCCATCTGTATCCTGGGCTCAATCAAAAGAAGCATGACCATAAGATCAAGGGAGGTGGTTCTCCCCCTCTACTCTGCTCTTGTGAGACCCCACCTGGAGTATTGTGTCCAGCTGTGGAGTCCACAACATAAGAAGGATATAGACCGGTTGGAGCGAGTCCAAAGGAGGGCCACACAGATGCTCAGAGGGCTGGAGCACCTCAGCTATAAAGAAAGGCTGCAAGAATTGGGCTTGTTCAGCCTGGAGAAGGGAAGGCTCCAGGGAGACCTTAAAGCACCTTCCAGTACCTGAAGGGGCTACAAGGAAGCTGGGGGGGACTTTTTACAAGGGCCTGTAGTGACAGGACAAGGGGTAACGGGTTTAAATTGAAAGTGGGGAGGTTTAGATTGGATATCAGGAAGAAGTTCTTCCCGGAGAGGATGGTAAGGCACTGGAACAGGTTTCCCAGAGAAGCTGTGGATGCCCCATCCCTGGAAGTGTTCAAGGCCAGGCTGGATGGGGCTTTGAGCAACCTGGTCTAGTGGAAGGTGTCCCTGCCCATGGCAGGGGGGTTGGAACTAGATGGTCTTTAAGGTGCCTTCTAAACCAAACCATTGCATGATATGATTCTATGATCATATTTTTTTTCAATTTTCTGTTTAATGAAATTGTAGTTTGTATAAATTTCCAAAAATATTTTTGATGAATAAATAAACAGACTCATAAAATGAGGGACTGCCATTCAGATGATAACCAGGCACTGTATGATGTACACTGGAAGTTACTGAATCTGGTTTAGGAGATTGAGACTACTGTTATGCAGCATAGATTAATAGAGTATCTGCTATGGTTTATATCTATATGGATAAATATTTAACTACAGCTAAATTTTGGTACACTCTAAAACTTGAAGAGTCTGGAAGTGAGATCTATGTTAGAGGAAAGTGCCAGAAAATACATTAATGAGTAAATACATAGTTATTTTTTGCTTTAAAATGTCAAGAGTTTAAAATAGCAGGCATATATGAAATGAAAACACTATGGTATTTCAAGTATATCCTGAAAAATAGAAACATGTATACACTGAAATTTATGTGATAATACAGGAGTTCGGGTTGCCCACTTACTATTGTGTAAAATTGGTTCAGAATGGTAGAGAGTATCTTCTTATAAAATATTAAAAAGAAAAAATATTACCTGTGTTATCACAATGTTTACTTTCTTTCTGGAAGACTGTTTAATGATAGGTGTATGCAGCTGTCCATACGTAAGCATCTGGTATTATCTGAAATACTCTAGAGAAGATGAGACACCTGCATAAGTTTGCACCTACCACTGTGAGGAGACCATGTAGGGTCAGGCAGGTCAACACTGGGAACTCAACTTTTAGACGCCAAAGACCTTCTCAGATGCCATATGTCAGTAGGCAGTATGCTCGCACAACTGAATACAACCCTTAAACCTGTAGACAGTATGATTTGATGCTAACTCATCTCTCGTGTCTTACTTCCACCATCTCTTTTTTTCAGGTGGTCAATTACTTATCTGTGTCTATGAGCTTTCTTTTCTGAACTGAGGTATCTGTCCAAGAAGAACTGGAGATGATACTTAGGTTTCCCTAACACTACAAAGGTTTTAAATTTTACTGTGATTCAAGAATAAAAATATTTGTATCAAAGAATGCAAAAATTAGAAAAGTGAAAAAATAAGCACAAAATTTATCCAGAGAGCTTTTCTATTTCATTATCCAAATGATTTTTTATAGGTATTCTGATAAGAAAAAGACAAGAGATGTGTGTTTCCCATTTCAAATAGTGCTTGTTATTCTATTCTTGAGGCTGCCCCAGCAAGCAGTGACCTGTGGGAGAACCTGTGCTGACAAGCTCCACAGGTATCCAAGCTTAATGTAGCTCTGGAGTGCTTTTAATAGATAAGCATGCTCTATCTGCTCTGGCAAAGAAAAATAGGGCAGACAATCAGACAACCATCTTCCCTAACCTGAGTGGAATACTTAAGATAAGTCAAGGGTAAAGAAAACAACCTTCCCAGAACAATGCCTTGAACTGCCATTGAAAGAAGACTGCGTGTGTTTGTACACATATGTGTATATATAATGTACATATGCATACGTTTATAGCAATAGGAATACAAACATGAGATATTACTACTTTGTTTGCTTAAATATGTTACTTAACAAAGCAGAAGCCTTTTCTACATAATAGTGTAGATATTGTATCTAATAAAATAGCTAGAAAATTTCATATGAAACCAGAAAAACGTAATGACATAAAAGTGTTGAACCATGAGAAAATGAAGTTTTTCTTTGTCATTCCAGTTGTATAAAAATGAAAATTCTAATGCTACTCGATAAGATAGCACACAAAAAACCTCATAAGATTTTACTTTTGTATTACATTTTCTCTTTTATTGAGTTTTATTCCCTTTTTATTGCCTATAACAGTCTATAGTAAGATGATTCTGGTGTAATGCTGTTTACTGCAAATTGCCTGTTACTGTATTACTTTTCTCTTTCTGTGGATTTATGCAGACACATCTGAGAATGGAGTACAACAGATTTTTTCTTAATTTGTTAGATTTTAATTTATTATTATTATAGGATTTAAGACATAAATTATAAAAAATACCTGTTCATCTTTAAGGTTTACTATGTACGTTTCAAAGTTTCTATAGGGAATAAAGTCTACTACCATGAATTTAAAAGACCAGAAGATAGTTTATTAGCTTATTGGTCACAGAAGCTTTTATCACTTTTGAAGTACAAGTCATCCTTGGACTGATGGAGTTGGAGTACCAATAAGCTGATAAAAAAGATAGAGGGGAATGAGAAGTTATTTGGATGTTCCCATTCTCTCTGAATTGTCATCTCATGTGACATAACCTATATCTCAATAACTCCTATCTTAGTTTGAATGTAAGATGAATAATTTTGTGAAAGTGGATACTGGCACCCAGTCAAGATTTTGAGTGTTGCTGAAGGAAAATTTTATATGGAGACAAAAAAAGAATTATTGACAGGGAAATAAGGCCTCCAGGAAAGAGGAATTAAACCAGAGTCCTACTGAAATAAGACCTTATGATACAGAGGAAGACTGACCAAACATTCAACATTCCTGGTTCCAAATGTCTAAAAATCATGAGATTTGATAGCTAGCAAAAGGTTCTAAGTCTTTCTTCTGAGGTGTGGCCTACTTAGGTCTTCAGAGATGTAAAGATTAGACACTAGACATGCTTTTTCTCTTCAATGAAATCCAAAATATTTACATAACAGTCTCTTTCAAGTGCTACATATTTATGTAAAACAGTAGCTATTAAGAGATTTATGATAACAGCACAGCACGGGAGCTGACAATGCAAGTTTGTTTAAAACAATGAACAAAAGGAAAATTGTATGTATGAGTTGCTAGGGTCCCTTTGCTGCTGTTTTATGAAAATCAAGTGGTATAGAAAAGTGCTCCTTAAACTCATGCTTATTTACTACCACTTAGAAAGCTATCATAGTAAAACAATGTGTGCTATCACAACCAGAAATGGAGGAAAGAGGTGTGAATAGGACTTCGTTGAAAAGAATAAACATTTTAAAAATTTAAATGTTACATTTCTCTCTGACTTTTGTTTTTATGATCCACCCAATACGTTAGATTCCTTTTTAGTGCTAAGTTCAGTTTCTGAGATGATAAAACAAGGATAGCTTAAATATTGATAAGTAAAACAGACTCTGAAGCCCATGTCTGTGAAAAGCAAATGATATGTTTAATCTAATGCTCTTTAGTTGTCTTATCAAAGTGGTGATGATATTCACACTCTTCTGAAATCAGACAGAGCTTATCCATTCTCTTCTGTGATGCCAGCATTTCACTTACAGATTCAATACCCGTGGTATTTCAGACAGGGTGTATTGGCTCAAATTTTGCCTTTTGCCTCTCCCATCTCCTAAAGACCGCCATCATCACAAAAGGAGGTGAGGCTGGTCTTGAACTACTAAAGTTTCTGGTCTAATGTATAACATACAGCAGTCATAAATTCAGATTATTCCTGCATAGATTTAGGTTTTTGAAAGATATGGACTTAAGAACTTTATCTATTTCTAAAGACATTCTAGCACAGCACAAATTCCACACCATATAAGATGGAAAGCAAGGGATGGATAGTATAGCTTCCTTCAAAACTAAGATGCAGTATAAACCAGGAATAAAAATTAGCAAAAATAAAACATTAAAATAATAATTTTTTTAAACCACAAAATAATTTTTCTGGTTTTCTTCACCAGTGTAACTTAGTCTTCCTTTTTCAGCAACAAAAAGTAAGGACAAAAAAGAAAAAGAGGGAAGGAAAGCAGGAATCAAAGATGAAGAAAGACAAAAAGAAAAATTAAAAAAAAATGTGAGACTGAGGTACATCTAGACACTCGGCTATTGCTCTGTTGTCCAACAATATGTGCTGGTATGCAACTTCTTATACTCTAAAATCCAGCGGTAGAAATATTCTTGTCATGGTCTTCTTTCAATGACACATATTTCAAGCATAGAGATCCTGAAGTGTAATCATTGTTCTTCAGTAAGACTTCCAAGGAGTCTTCATGACTCTTATTCACATGTCGCTGGAAGGAAGGCCTGGCAGCAAATCCCATGCTGTTACTGTGCTGTTTTCCAGGAGAGTGGTCACATCATGTTTAAAACAGAATGTATATATTCTGGGTAAATATCCTGTGAAGTTTCTATCAGTAAAAATGCCGAAACATTTCAAGAGCTCATTTTTGGAATTATGGAAGTTTATATGGTTTGTAGTAAGGGGAGGGAATGGTGCCACCAGTTTGTTCCATGAGAGGTTTATTCAGCCAGATTATTTCCATTCCATATTTTACCAGGCTCTCTGTTTCCCCTCCTGGAGTATGGTTAGTTTTAAGCTGTCCCTTGTTACGTGTCTTTTCAGTTAATCTTAGGTCATCCAGAGGTCAAACTAATGTGTATATTCCTGAGATAAGGCTATATGCCATATGGATGACACAATATGCAAGTTCATGATTATGGAAAAGCACAGTTTACTTTCTTCCTCTTATTCTTTCTTTCAGCTTTAATGAGGGTGAGTAAGGTAGATTGATGAGAGTTACATTTTAGGCTTCTCCTTGGGGAAAGAAGTGGGAAAGTGATACTTTATACATGAACAAATGAATTAATTTAAAGTCAATTAAGCAATTTTTTTCCTCTGACTTATGTGTCAGGGAAATACTAATGTTTAATCTTGATATCAGTGTTTTTATAACATGATCTTAAGAACTATGGTTCTCAGTGTAAAAAATGTGTGGTTATTAACAAACCCCATAATGTATGGGAAAATATTATGGTATGACTTTGTTAGATGATTCTGTAAACTATATGTAAACAAAGAGCAAATACCATTTAATTTCCATATGAGTTTAAAGTTGTTGATGTAGAACTGTGAGGCAGAACAGATTCTGGATTTAGATCCTCTTTTGGAGTGTCTTTTCCTAATAGTAAGGCAACTTCATTCTGACAAGACATAAAAAAGAAGCTGGCTGTCACTACCAATTTATCTTTCAACTAAATTGTATAACACCTTCTTTTCTAAAGTTTTTTTCTCTGCTGGGCCATACTTGAACAGATATTGTCATTCATCTTACTGACGTTAGTGTCCTTTCTGATAAAATGCAGTGCATCCTACTCTGCACAGTGAAACAAACATAAAGCACATTTTACCACCATTGCATCTTGACATTCGAAATTACACATTCCAAGTCACATTGTGTAAACCCATTATTTCAGAAATGGAGCTTTTGTTTTCCTTCAGTGGAACTGTCCAGAAACTGATTAGACCACATGCATTGCTCAATTAGTTCATTCTTTACCATAACAGCAACTTTTACTTCCTTGTAAATAAACTCCTTGCATCAAGTCATTAATTTGAAATAAATGAGTAGTTGACCTCTGATACTGTGGAATCAAAATCTATTAACACAAAGATATCATTTATGCCTGAGGAAGTGCCTGAACTGTAGATTGTTTAAAACTGGGAAAATTGCCTGCAAAGTATCACACTTCCCATACTTTTCACCAAACATTCTCTCGAGCCATTATTAGATGAAAGGTCCCATGCTACATGAACTTTGGTCTGACCTACTTCACTTATGTTGTTTGATGAGTGATTTGTTCTATTTTCTAGCTTCTGTTCCTTAATTATTTAATTAATAATGTAGTATCTTTGGCACAGGGGGCGGGGGGTGTGGCGTGTGGAGCAAGTGTGAGAATAGAGTTAGAGCTAATCCAGGAAAAATAAATTCAAATTTTTTATCTTATGATCAAAGACTAAGAAATAAAACCTTAAACTACACATTAAAATGTACACCAAACAATGAAGGTGTCAACACAGTTGACCACGCACATGAATATGGTGCTATTTGGCTTTTCTTAAGGCATCCTGAACCTCACAAGGGGCTGGCAATTATGATATAGGGGGCGTGTGTCTTTTTGAAGTTGCAGCCCTAGGTCAGGGAGGAGAGCCCAAGGTAGCCCAAACATCAGTAGGAATCTTTGGTTAGGCAATGCAGCTGAACCTGTAGTATTTTCATGTTGGTATGGCACCTCATTTTGCTCATTTATGACAATGAACTTGGAGCTCTGCTTTACAATCTGCCACTAAGTAGTTTCTACCTGAGCCAGGTCTTGTAATTTTAAATGTTTTTCTGGATTTTTTCAGCTTCATTAGTTTACTGTTATTCTTCCCTAGAAACTTTACCTCAGTTGTGTCCTGTTATCATGTCCACAGGTTATTTCAACAAGAGTACTGCATGTTGCTATTTATTCTCCATGACAAGTGCAATATCCTGCAGTCCTGAAAAAAGATTCATTTTCGTCTGCAGGCATTTAAAGAAGGACTATCTTTGCTGGAGTTGTGTATTTCTGTTAGAGGAGACCACATGGAATCAAAAATAAATTTTTACTGACTATGCTTGTATCTGTTAAAAGAGAATTCTGTCATTATTATGCTTCTGAAGCTAAGCACAGTTTTAGAGACTTTTGATAGCCTCAGATATTTCTATACTGAATAAGACTCTTGCAATGCATGTATCTTTACAGAGATGAAGTTCAGTACATTGTGTAAATGTTTTGAACAACTAATTTTATTCCCCTGAAGAGAAAGTGAATTCCATTACAAATCTGATATGTAGGATTCTGCACTGCTTTTTACTTTCATGTTAAATTTCTCCGTGGTTTTGTTTACTATTTTATTGCTTTTAATTGTCTTTTCGCTTAGCTCAAAACACCATGAGCTTTACAACAGACAACATCGTTCAGTGACAATGCTGTTTTCAGTTTCGCTTGAATAAACAGTGGCATTTATGTTCTATTGAAAGAAAAAGGCCAGAGGATAAAAGGAAGTTTTGTTTGCTGGTTTGCTTTTTTTTACATCTGCCAGAGTCCATTCTGGGATACCAAATACAGAGCACAGTGGTAGATACTGCACTAACACTGTGTGGTACATTATGAAAACCTTTTATCACATTGAGAAATAAAGGAAAGAGATTGTGTCACTGTTTAACGGACATAAAACAGTCAGGCATCTCACTGTGATTGAGGGAATACAGTTTCCAAGAGCAAGTTCTTCCAGGTCTGTGTGCCATACTCTCTGCTAGAACACCCTGAGCACTTGGAAGGATAATTCATCCTACAGAGAAACCTGACACCTTTTTGTGACTCTCCTGTGGATTAAGGAAAAATATTGCCATTTTCCTTTTTCCTTTACCTCCTTTTATAGATTCATAGAATCACAGA